>NW_027008620.1:0-84394 GCF_036934945.1 Oncorhynchus masou masou
AGTAAAACCTGGTCTAAACATGGAAAGGTAGTCCTATAGTTTGTGCTATATATTTCACAGTATAGCTCTACTGTCAATGCTGTAATCAGTCACACTTCACTGCCATAATGTGTGTTAACGTCCGTAATATCAAAATATGTACTATTTCGAATGAAAATAGCCTAGTGTAAAAAATTAAAATAAAACACCCACAGTCCAACATTGATGACCAATGTATTGAGCTGTATCAACCTAGAAACACCACTCGTCATCAAAATCCAATACAACGAAGGGACAGAAACCTTTGAAAGCAGGATGTGTACATATTTTATTCCTTTTTTAGTCTGAAGAATGTATTATTTTGAGCCCTGTAAAGAAACTAATTCAATATAAAAGTACTCGCTATTCAGCCTCTCTGACAAAGAACGAACGGATCAAACTGCTCCCACTGTTTAAAAAAGGCACTCACTGTGATATATTAGAAAGATATTTAGGTTCAAATTAAAAAAGTCCTTGTTGCTCTCGAACGCTGCTCAGACAACCACCCCCATTTATCAAGGCTGGTAAATCCCAACACATAGAGTCAGAGGGGCTGACCTACTACAGAGGGGCTGGGGGGGGGTTGGCCCCTGGGTCAGTCAGACCTTTACGTCTGCAGCTCCACAGCAGATAAGATCATATTGGCTGTGTTCAGTAGGGAGAAAACATTTGGAAGTGGGGAGGTGCTCGTCTGGAATTCTCCAATAAGAAACTCAATATGTTTGTTTCACAGACCAAAACATTTCTAATACTTTGTACCCTACAGGACTCCATTTAAATTAGCCTCACCTAATTCCCCTTGTGAAACTAGCAGTCCGGCCAAGCCTTTCCGCAGAGAGCTAGCCAACACTCCACTGGGAGAAAACCCTATCTGGGGTACTTTGGAGCGACAGAGGTTTCCAAAAAACAAAACGAAGACAGAGAGAGAGGGTGAGGTCAGTGGCGTTCTAAAATGGGAAAAACAGACAGAGAGAGAGAGAGAGAGAGAGAGAAAGCAAACAGGGGGAGGTTAGATGGGAAGGAAACCGAAAGCCAAACTACAGGACACACGTTTAGTGTGCAGGCGCAGGGTACCTGAGGGATCTGGAGTATAGGAAACTTCCAGCCCTTTGAACGAGCGATGTCAGTGAGCGCCTGTTGGCGTGGCGGCCAGAAGAAGCCATGTGTGGCTGGTGGAAAGAGGGCCTAAGGGAGGCAACATATTGCCAGCTCCTCTGAAATGTTAAATCAAAATGCAAAGTAGGAGAGCTGAGTGTGTGTGTGTGTGTGTGTGTGTGTGTGTGTTGAGTGAGAGCAGCTCTCCACAGATTCTCCACAGCATCCAGAAGAGGAGGACTGGCGCCAACATACAGGTCTGTACTGGGGGGGGGCTAAATTAGGAGGCAGGGATATTTATGGAGAAATCTACATATTATAAAGCATACCGCATCATAAACAGTACAGTTTCAGTTGTGAAAACCCTGATGAAGACTATGGGCAGACAGTCATCAATAAAGGACTGCTGAATAGCCTCTGCACTGTAGTTGAGATGTGAATTATACTGTACAGGTACTGTAACACCGCACAGAGATGAGTAATATTCTGGGAAAATTGACCAATTAAAATTAGACAATTAAAATTAGACAATTAAAAAAAAGCTAAAAAATGTGATATCCATTACCTCTCAATGAACTATTACCACTAGTTAGCAGACACTATGACCATACAAAAGCAGCAACAACATTTGACCTAACAAGCATTAACACATGTTGATTAAGGCAGCCCCCTGCACCTCTCTGATTCAGAGGGGTTGGGTTAAATGCGGAAGACACATTTTAGTTAAATACATGCAGTTGGACAACCGACTAGATATCCCTCTTTCCTTTCACATGCATGTGTAACCCAACAGGTGTCTAACACACGCTAAGCCACTATTAGTATAGCCCATGGCTAATTAACACACAATTATTCAGTATGTTTCATTATTTAATGGTATAGTAATAGTATTGATACATGATCAAATTTAAGACTGAAACCAGAAGACATTTAGAACGTAGACTACAGTATAGACCAGGGTTACTCAATTCTGACCCTATGAGATCCTGAACCTGCAGGTTCTCTGTTCTACCTGATAATTAATTGCACCCACCTGGCATCCCAGGTCTTAATCAGACCCTGATTTGAAGGGAACAATGAAAAAACTTAGTGGAACTGGCTTTGAGGTCCAGAGTTGAGTTTGAGGGGTGTAGAGACTAAAAATATTAAAAAACATTGAACTATATAGATTAGAGGTCGACCGATTTAATCGGAATGGATTTTCAAGTTTCCATAACAATGGGAAATCTATTTTTGGACACCGATTTGGCCGTTTAAATTATTATTATTTTTTTTTACACCTTTATTTAACTAGGCAAGTCAGTTAAGAACACATTCTTATTTTCAATGACGGCCTAGGAATGGTGGGTTAACTGCCTTGTTCAGGGGCAGAATGACAGATTTTTACCTCGTCAGCTTGGGGATTCGTTTTTGCAACCTTCCGGTTACTGGTCCAACGCTCTAACCACCTGCTTTACATTGCACTCCACGAGGAGCCTGCGTGGCAGGCTGACTACCTGTTACACGAGGGTGGCAAGAAGCCAAGGTAAGTTGCTAGCTAGCATTAAACTTATCTTATAAAAAACAATCAATCTTAACATAATCACTAGTTAACTACACATGGTTGATGATATTACTAGTTTATCTAGCGTGTCCTGTGTTGCATATAGTTGATGCGCTGCATGTTCATTTCTTATTGAATCACAGCCTACTTCGCCAAACGGGTGATGATTTAACACTGTCGTTGCACCAAACCTTACCATAAACATCAATGCCTTTCTTTAAAATCAATACACATGTAAATATGTTTAAACCTGCATGTTTAGTTAATATTGCCTGCTACCATGAATTTCTTATAATTAGGGAAATTGTGTCACTTCTCTTGCGTTCAGCAGTCAGGGTATATGCAGCAGTTTGGGCCGCCTGGGTCGTTGTGAACTGTGTGAAGTCCATTTATTCCTAACAAAGGCCCTAATTAATTTGCCAGAATTGTACATAATTATGACATAACATTGAAGGTTGTACAATGTAACAGCAATATTTAGACTTAGGGATGCCATCCGTTAGATAAAATAGGGAACAGTTCCGTATTTCACTGAAAGAATAAACGTTTTGTTTTCTAAATTATAGCTTCCGGATTTGACCATATTAATGACCTAAGGCTCGTATTTCTGTGTGTTATTATGTTATAATTAAGTCTAAGATTTGATATTTGATAGAGCAGTCTGACTGAGCGATGGTAGGCAGCAGCAAGCTCGTAACCATTCATTCAAACAGCACTTTAGTGCGTTTGACAGTAGCTCTTCACTGTGCTTCAAGCATTGAGCTGTTTATGACTTCAAGCCTATCAACTCCCGAGATTAGGCTGGTGTAACCGATGTGAAATGGCTAGCTAGTTAGCGGGGTGCGCGCTAATAGCATTTCAATCGGTGACGTCACTTGCTCTGAGACTTGGAGTAGTTGTTCACCTTGCTCTGCAAGGGCCGCGGCTTTTGTGGAGCGATGGGTAACGATGCTTCGAGGGTGGCTGTTGTCGATGTGTTCCTGGTTCGAGCCCATGTAGGAGCGAGGAGAGGGACGGAAGCTATACTGTTACACTGGCAATACTAAAGTTCCTATAAGAACATCCAACAGTCAAAGGTATATGAAATACAAATGGTATAATAGAGAGAAATAGCCCTATTTAATTCTTTTTTTTTTAACCTTTTTTTTACTAGGCAAGTCAGTTAAGAACAAATTCTTATTTTCAATGACGGCCTAGGAACAGTGGGTTAACTGCCTGTTCAGGGGCAGAACGATATAAACTACAACCTAAAACTTCTTACCTGGGAATATTGAAGACTCATGTTAAAAGGAACCATCAGCTTTCATATGTTCTCATGTTCTGAGCAAGGAACTTAAACGTTAGCTTTTTTACATGGCACATATTGCACTTTTATTCTTCTCCAACACTTTGTTTTTGCATTATTTAAACCAAATTGACCATGTTTCATTATTTATTTGAGGCTAAATTGATTTTATTGATGTATTATATTAAGGTAAAAATAAGTGTTCATTCAGTATTGTTGTAATTGTCATTATTACAAATAAAATTAAAATTAAAATAAATGAAAAAAAAAAAAAAAAAAATTGGCATAGTCTTTTTTTGGTCCTCCAATAATCGGTATCGGCATTGAAAAATCATAATCGGTCGACCTCTAATATAGATACACATTCACAGTGTAACCAGCCAACACATGCACAGTGTAACCAGCCAACACATGCACAGTGTAACCAGCCAACACATTCACAGTGTAACCAGCCAACACATTCACAGTGTAACCAGCCAACACATTCACAGTGTAACCAGCCAACACATTCACAGTGTAACCAGCCAACACATTCACAGTGTAACCAGCCAACACATTCACAGTGTAACCAGCCAACACATTCACAGTGTAACCAGCCAACACATTCACAGTGTAACCAGCCAACACATTCACAGTGTAACCAGCCAACACATTCACAGTGTAACCAGCCAACACATTCACAGTGTAACCAGCCAACACATTCACAGTGTAACCAGCCAACACATTCACAGTGTAACCAGCCAACACATTCACAGTGTAACCAGCCAACACATTTACAGTGTAACCAGCCAACACATTTACAGTGTAACCAACCAACACATTCACAGTGTAACCAACCAACACATTCACAGTGTAACCAGCCAACACATTTACAGTGTAACCAGCCAACATATTCACAGTATAACCAGCCAACACATTCAGTGTAACCAACCAACACATTCACAGTGTAACCAGCCAACAAAACAAGGTGACACACTAACGTCATGCTATAGGAGAAGAGGTTCAAACGGACACAGATTTGATTGACACCAAGATAGACACACTAGTAAAACAGAAAACCGACACCCAGTCACAGTGTAGCCAGAAAACAGCCAGCCAACGGTGCAACGTGATACGCTGAAGGCAAAGCGATTAAAACTGAACTAATCTAAGCAGACGACCCCCTGCTCGGTCATCCAGCTCCACACTGATCAGACACAGAAAGTGGTCACACCGCGTCAAAAGAAACCAGCTCCTTTCCAGATCCTCCCACTGCTCTTCACAGTGGAACTACTCCAACCATCTCTCTCGGTGTGACAACCATAGAATAATGATATGGTTCTATGGTGACAAAAACTACTTCCTTTTAGAATATGAACAACATTCTAGAGTTCTATGGTGGATTCTAGTTCTACAATCATAGCTATTTAACACATTGAACGTAAACAGCCAAAGTGACAACGGCTCTATATTTCAATGGACAACGTCCTTCCTGGTTTGTGAATGGAAAATACGCCTCCTGATGTCATCAACAGAGGCACCATCCATTCTATCCTCTTTGCTCGGGGGGGGCAGCAATTGACTTCACTCCTCTAGTGACATTCTCTAACCCCGAGGGGTTCAATCACAACAACAACAACAACAACAACAAAAAGCCTTAAAATGTCTCGCTGCACACGGTATCAGATGCTTGGCATGAAATATTCATATTTGAAAGCAGACCCGGAGTAAAGGGAGGTGGTGGTGATAGGCGTGGATCTGACTTGCAGAAATTGAGACGCTTTAACCGCACTGACCGATCTCTATATCCACCACAAATAGATGACAGAAACTCACTTCCTTGTCAATTCCCTTGGATGAGAGACAGAGAGAAAGATTGATATTGGAAAGGGTTTTGTCAATGGCTGTGTTTGAAATGCCCCCCTATCCTCTACAGTATATAGTGCCCTACTGGTAAATAAGGAATAGGGGTCAATTATAGTGCACTACATAGAGAATAGGAAGCCATTTCAGACGCAGACACACAGGTTGTTTTCTCCTGATTCTATCTGAAAACAATAGACACCTTTTGCACCTGCCATATTCTAAATGATTAGCAATCTGATATGATAGCTGAGAAACACTATATTACGGTTAGATGAATATCCTTCTGTCAAGCCATGTGCTGAGACCTAAACTGCCATGGTTGACGCAGTGGCCTCGTTGCACTTACTAACATCCGCTCTTCTCCTTCACACGGGTTCCCAGTAACGACGAGATACCTTTAAGTTCTCTGCCAGAGCCGACCATCCATAATTTACCATCTGTTTAAAATTTAAAGGTGCCACACATTAACGTCCTCAGCACCTGCACTTTCACGCTGTCCACCCGCCACGCTCCGTTGCGCTCCCTCATCCCACCTTCTTCCCCCGCTCCCTCATCCCACCTTCTTCCCCCGCTCCCTCATCCCACCTCTCCTATTATTCAGGCCAATGACAACGAGTTCCCTCTCTCCACTGAGCCGTGGGATGTTAAATCAAAACGGGGGCAGAGGGAGGAGACAGGCCGCGGGGCTGTAAGGGCACCTCCGATTACACCCCAGACTTAATTGGTGGCAAAACTATCAATTCTTTAAGAGCTTTTGTGCAAGCTGCTGGCGGGACTGGGAGTATAGCCTAGCGGTGTTGCAAATGAAAGCTGACAGAGTCACCGCTGCTGCAAGACAAATCTTAATAAAATAAATAAATGTTAAAAAGACAAGAAGGGAACAAAGACCGAGAGACCCTGGCTTCTCATGAGTAGCCCAGGGTAGAGGGTAGTATGCAGGAATGCAGCAGGAAGGAGAAGAGAGGCTCGGGTATGTATAATTAAGCGGTCTGCGTGGCAGCTCGGTTGGCAAAATCCTATTGTCTTGACAGAAGCTTAAGGTTGCCCTTCAGGTTGAGACCACGCGCGTGTGAGGAGGCGTGAGGGGCCTCATTTCCCCCCCCCCCCCGTCTTTTATTCCCTCACTCAGACCTCCGTCAAATTAAAATCGGTGGTTTTAAAACTCAAATAAATCCAACAAGATAGAAGATCCGCCGATCTAAAAGGCCGTCTGTCCCTCAGGGTTATTTTATTTCATTCTCGCCACCCTCCACTCTACCTCGCTACTCTCTGCCTGAAGAGATTGGCTGGGGGGGGGGGGGGGACTCTGCGTTATCTCCAGGGAGGCAAAGGTTGGGGGAGAGGGAGAGGGAAGAAAAGGCCACAGATTGGTCCTTATCTATTCTGAGCACACCTAAAACAAATTAGACTCGGGGCGCAGTCCCGCCGACGTGTCCGGCGATTATTTGGCGCGGCCTCTCTCTCATTAAGAGGCTTGAGATGGATCCCTGGCTCTATTTTCTTCAAGGTCCTGCCTCCCACCATTTTAGGGTGCCTTATCACAATAAAAAAATGTTGTTTTTATGCCAGAGGATGTTGTGCCGCTGCTAACCTCCGCCGTTTCATCTCGCCATTTCATGTATTTCACAACACGCCACAAAGAGAGAGGAGGTCGAGAGAGAACGCTGCATGCACGCCATTTTCTGTGGCACTCTGTTTTTCCTGGGGCCGATGCCATGGCGGTGGCCTTTCAGATTCGCTAATTGAGAAGCGGTTTTCTGTTCAATGGGATTGTGCTCCATTTCTCTCTCTCTCCTGCATGTTAAGACAACCCATGGTATCAGAGATAGCCTGTAAACACCTTTCCAAGGCTAGCTAATCATCTCTTTTAGTATATAGTGTCGCAGTGAACAGTGGCTCTGTTTACAAGATACAAGGATACATTGGAAGTCTCAGAAACTCAATCAATAAAATATTACTTGAAATGTCTGAGGAATTGTCCCCTTGTCTCAAGCAGGCTAGGAAGACATACTCTTGCTGTTGACATCTTGCAGTAAACGTGAGCCTTATAACATCTTGTGTACAAATCTCAGATGTATTGAATCATTCTAAATGGGATAATATGTATTTATTGGCAAGATGGTAAGGAGGTTAGATTGTACAATAGAGCACCCATTTGTCAAGTAAAGTGAAGAACTAGCAGAGAGACTGGGAATAAAGGAAAATGTAGCAGACCGTCGGCCTCCAAATTTGTTTGACTGAAAAGGATACGCTGTAGATCTGTACCAAGTACTACAATCTGAATGGGGAGTCTCAGGGCCTCACCCTGTACTGAATAGAAAAAGATGCTGTTGAACATTTCTCTGGTCTGTGACATCACAAAGCACTATGATACACCAACACACTCAGGGGGGGGGGGGAAGAGTCCTGCACAATGCCTTACTTCTCAGCGCACAACACGGCAGCCATCTTTAAAAACGAACAAGCCAACCATCCACAATCACAGTTTGTCGTCGTCTTAACTTGCGTATCGTTATTCGTATGGATTTGTGAAGATCGCTCAATGAGCAATAGTAGCCTTAGCATGTGGGGGAAACGGAGTATCTCATTCCCTCTGACAGCCCCTAGCGATCTTTCAATAATTCATGGTGCATTTAAGCTGCATCTCTCTCACACTTTTAAACTGTTTATGAACACAACCTCTGAATGGGGCTGGTAGAGAAATGGATACACATTAGTCCTGGAACATGAGTCCTTCCCTTAAATCAACTACAGTGTAACAGTGTGATAGCGCTCCACAAACTAAGTGGTAAGACTGAAGCAAAAGAAGGGAAGAGATGAGAAATAACACGCGGGTTCAGTAAACTCTTCAGTTGGAAGGTGCCTTCGGAAGCAGGACATAAGCATTTGGGATATACTCAGAAACTGTCTGAGTCACAGCCCTGGTGAGACCTGGCCTACAGTACCAGGGCTACAATGACATTGTGTTTAACTGTAGGACGCAGGGCCCCCTTGCGGAGGAGACTTTGGTGTCAATGGGACTCACTGTTGAAATAAAGAGGAGTATAGGTTCTCTCAGACACACGAACACCGACTGCACCTAGAACCCTGGAGCCACACCGGGCAGAGTTAGCTGCTGGGGAAATGTTAGGTTGGGTGAGATGCCTCCTCTACGCCACACTAATCCATTATGGGGTCAGAGAGAGAGAGCGAGAGACAGAGAGAGAGAGAGAGAGAGAGAAAGAGAGAGGAAAGAATGGAGAGTGAGACAGAGATGAAAGGGATAGAGAGAGAGAGACACAGAGAGACAAATGGAAGGGGTGAGAGAGAATGAGAGATTGCATTGTTTGCTGGGTGTCTGTATAGCACTTTGACATCGGCTGATGTAGAAAGGGCTTTATAGATAAATTTGATTGATTGATTGATTGATTGAGAAGGAGAGAGGGAGGGAGTAAGAGAGAGGGAAAGAGATATGGAGACAAAGAGAGAATGAGGGAATGACAGATTGAGAGAGCGAGAGAAGCAGACAGACTGCTGCAGAATAGAACAGCACAGCGGTGACACGGGGCAATCCTCTAGGGTCCTGCATTAGTGCGCTAAATTAAAGGGGGTATTAGATTAAATTGGCTCTCCGATTTCAGGGGTGTGAGTAAAATTCTGATTTGCATTTATCCAGCGCTACTTAAGATATAATTAGTTCAGTGTGATTCCCATGTGGAAAACACTGACAACCAAATCTAACTGGCTTCTGCCGCTAGCTTATAGTCTCTTCCTCCCTTCCTAGGTGAGAGGTACAAGCTGCTAATGTTTACGTGTGTGTGGAGTGGGGGACTGTGAGTGAGACTGTGTGAGTGAGACTGTGTGAGTGAGACTGTGTGAGTGAGACTGTGTGAGTGAGACTGTGTGAGTGTGCCTGCGTGCGTGTGACCGCGTGCGTGCGACTGCATGCGGGCGTGCAACCCCGTGACTGTGTGCGTGCGACCGCGTGCGTGCGACAGCATGACTGTGGGTGACTGCGTGCGTGCGACAGCATGACTGTGTGTGACTGCGTGCGTGCGACAGCATGACTGTGTGTGACTGCGTGCGACCGCGTGCATGCGACAGCATGACTGTGTGTGACTGCGTGCGTGCGACAGCATGACTGTGTGTGACTGCGTGCGTGCGACAGCATGACTGTGTGTGACTGCGTGCGTGCGACAGCATGACTGTGTGTGACTGCGTGCGACCGCGTGCGTGCGACTGCGTGCAACCCCGTGCACCTGTCCTGAAGTCTATACAAACTCGCTCGAGTGCTTATTTTCACCACGTTTGCGTCTCGACATGGAACCATGCAGGATTGTTTACAGCACTGAGATGTGGTGAAAAAAGGACTGAATCTGAACATAACAAAAATATATCCAACCCAAGTGGGTATGTAACTAACTTCACACCTTCTACAATGCCTTTGAACCCCAACACACACACAGCCTCCTCGGCACAACCTGATTCTATAATTACAGGTACCGAGACAAAAATAATAATTACCGTTACCGGTAGAAGAGGAACCCCATAATCTGAATGACAGAACTCACAATTCAAGTACCGATCTCTCTTTTAAAAGCAAGTTTGGATTTGTTTTTGTTTTTCACACCCTCCCTTCCTTCCATGGTAATTCCAACGGCCTTAGTTGGCAAATGGATGTTTTTCCCGAACCCAGCCAAACCATCCATCAGGCATGAAAGGGCGTCTTCCTGAACACCTCGTTTGAGAACACCTGTTAGGACCTGGGATGTGGAGTCAACATCAAATGAGCCTCTATTGGACACCTGCAACCGCCAGCATTTAACGACATCCTGTAGTCATTTTTTTCACTTTTCCTGTTGAAAAACTAAGTAAACACACATGCTAAAGGATACCAAAAGAAATTGCTGCGCAAAAGAGTGTATTTTAGACAACTTCAAACTTCCAAGTAGTAGGGCTTTCAAAGAGTTGGTCTGATAGTGACTGTGATGTCATCAGCCCCCCCCCCCTTGCTTGAGGAACAATAGAGAACAAAAAAGGAAAGCCCCCCCCAGGACCACCTACTGAGATCTGCCTTTTGTTAAGTGAACTGGGTGTTAAATGAGGTGAAAAGGAGACCGGAGTAGGACTTTATAACCCACAACAAGCAGGTTTCAGAGGGAGGTGCAGAGGGAATTTGTCTCTTGTGGTTAAAGGAGTTATATGGCGTAAAGCTGATGTTGATGTACTGGTAATCAAGCCAAGTATCAATAACACTAACCTGGTCCCAGGCTGTATAGCCAACGCCTAAGGTCTTTGTCAACAGATCAGGGACCAGTCTAGGAAAACACGGACCTACCTGTAACACGGGTAACAAGGATTGTGTGGTTTAATGGAGGCAGCAAAGTGATCAATATTTTACCACATGCACCACACAGTCAACACTGAATGCAAGCCTGATGTAGTCATCGCACGCTAGAAATATGGGACCAAACCATTAACTTGACTGAAGTGAATGCACTATAAATCCATCCAAACGTGACACCTTCAAATGGGGGACGAGATACATAAAGTGCTTTCATTTCTAAATGGTTAAACAGACGTGCATGAAAATACCCTCAAATAAAAGGTGACATTTTATACTATCCCCTCATAAAATATTTGATCTCAAATCCAAAATACTGGAGTGTAGAGCCAAATGTTTAGCTTCTCTGTCCAAATAAATACACAGGGTAGTATATGCGTGTACCATACAGTCTAAACTGAATCCAGAATTTGAGGTAAACAAACTAAACCTCCATAGTGTACCGTTAACACAGAAACCATTAACTCACAATCCTTCAGATGGACCTAGAAGACAGTTCAGGACAGTATGACTAATTCCATCATAACATTCAGTCTGAAGCATGGAACCAGCCAAAAGTCTCACTTTCTTATACACAGTCTGTTGGAACCAAACAAAATCCTAAACAAATTGGCGGTATGATGAGTAAATAATAAAAAGATGTCCTGGGTCATTACTTCACTAGATCCACAACATGCATTCACCTGCATATTCACTCAGATCCTGTGCATGATTTAGGAGTTATGAATCAATGTTTCCATTGTTTTCTATAAGGTCGGCAAGAAACATCAAGGGAAGCAATAAGAAAACCGCCTAACAAGGAACAACATGCCTTCTTTAAGCCGTCTCCTCCCTTTCATCTACACGGATTGAAGTGGATTTAACAAGTGACATCAATAAGGGATCATAGCTTGTCACCTGGACTCACCAGGTCAGCCTACGTCATGGAAAGAGCAGGTGTTCCTAATGTTTCGTACACTCAGTGTGTGTCTGTATCTCCAAAGGAACAACAAGCTTTCAACACAATCATAACCAAGACCACGTTCTGAAAAATGTACGGGGGAAAAAAGTAGACGAGGACTATTAAACGTTGAAGAGAGACGTACTGTACAGTGAGTTATTCAACTTTAGACCAAGTGATATTATATTAGGACCCCTTTTTAAAAACTCGGCTCTACCTTACCTGCCACTTAACTATTGAACCAATCGCTGGCCCGTGCTGGCCTACCGCGCCATAGTGTGTTGTCGTGGTGTACCACAATAGAAACCTGTGTTGTGTCAGAGGAAGTCATTACCATGAACACAATCTTACAACTATCTGTATTCCACCACAGTCCTTTATAAACAAAATGTCAGGCGCCAAATAAATCACTTAAAATCAGCAATTAAAAAAGAACTGCCCTGCCCTATGAATGTAGAGGGCACTGAAACTAAATGCTCTCGCTGGCTGTCAATTCTGTTTATCCATTTTCTCTCTTTCCTTCCTTGGTCTAAAAACCAAAAACACACCCATACTAGTTTTTCCAGCACTATCCCATTACTGTAAGTGCATCACCCAAAAAACTTCCAGACGTCTTTGCATCACAATTGTTTTCTAGGGCCCATCATTACTGTATTCAAGTATGTGAGAAGTATCACCCCTAAAATATTGATCCACATTCGGTCATAATGGCCTCAAATACAATAGAAAATGATTTCACCTCAAAAACCCGCTATCCTCAATCAATTCCTATAGGATCAGGCGAACAGAATGTGTCTGGGGGGGATTTTATTTCATTACACCCCTCCCTCTGTATTAAACTAGGGGAGTGTTATGAGAAGGACGCCATCAGCGGGCCCTGCCATCACTCTCACGGTGGTCGGCCCTGGTGCTTTGTGGGTAATCGATCTTCACCGTCCAGAGACGGTCTCCATAATTGGTTAAAATGACCGGGGTGCAGAGAGGGATGACTCTCTCACCCCCTCTCTCGCTCTCTCTGCTGAAAACCATTTCCCAGCTCTGGCTTGGAGCCGAGCCAAGCCTGGGGTTGTTCGGATGCGTTCCAGCCCCAGCCTGACTGGCAGCAATTACGGGGTGTCTGAGCCAAGCTCAGCTTGCGCTCCGCACAAACACCCCTAATTACTGCCAATTAGGCTAGGCGGGTAGGCAGATTGGAGAAGCCGGGGGGATGTTCAGGCATGGGTGGGCATGGAAACTATTTTCAAGGGCTTAGAAAACGTGACTGGATGAAAAGGTTAATACTTGGGAGTGCGGGGAGGGAGGGAGGATGGTGAAGGAGGGGAGAGAAGGATAATAACAAAATAAAGGAAAAGGGGGAGGGAGTGAATGCCCCCCCTGGTTTCCTGGTTCTATTTTCTCACCTCCAGCGACGAGCCAGGTTTCTTTTTCAGCTCCTCACATTTCCTGAACTTGCAGATCTGGTGGCCCGTCTTACGGTTCCGACAACTGCTGCACACGCCGCAGTTGATTAGCCGCCGGCAGGGCGCGCACACCCCGCACCGCTTCCTTTTCTTCTTCGCCGGGTTCCCGCCGGACGCAGAGGAGTTATTCTGTGGGCAGTCTGCCAGATTGGCAATTTGAAACGCACTGTCTGTAACGGCTGCCGAGGCTGCGGGGGAGTGAAGGGCTGTCATGACGATGACCCCGGGAGGTAATGAGATGCCCCCTAAAGCCGGAATGGCGGAAAAAGTTCCGACACGTTCCTGGAGATTCATTATCTCTGCTTCGCCGGCGCCGCATTTCAGCTTGTTCATGCATTCTCCCGCTAAAGGTCTGCAGTGTTCGGGGGATAAGGTAGAGAGGAAATTATTATTTGCCATTTGCTGTAGCGTTTCTGGCGGCACGCCATGCTTCCCCGGCCTCTGGGAGTCATTCCTGTGCATGCTGGTCCTATTAGGGTTTATTGTTGCAGATTTCCTCCCCCAGAGCATGGCGTTATCGCAGTTCCACGGGGACATGCCTATCCGGGCACTGGGGAAAATGGGGGTCGTGATGCGGGCGATCTTGGCCGTCTGGCCGAACGCGCCGTTGGTTTTGTAAAAGTTTGCGAAAGAGCGGTACCGTTCCATCTCGGCGTTATAATCCAAAAGTTGGCTTAATCCACCATCCTGGAGGTTCTGCAAGTTCTGCAGGTTCTGCAGGTTCTGAAGGTTATCCTTTTGTAAGAGAGACACGTCTGCGTTCTGTCCGTTCTCAATGCAGAGAGCATTGTTTATATTAGACATGGCTGGGGGACGGTTGAGCAGGGTTCACTGGGGAAGAGTCCGGGGTCGCCGTCAACGGTGGCCTTCGTCAAACTAGAAGCTGCTGGTTACCACCAACAATATGTTACCATCCTGCTTCTGTCTCCTCCAGCACTAGAACACAAAGAACAAACAATTACAGATACAACAGGAAAACAACATCCTCAGCCTAATCAATTTCCATTTTCTCTCCAAGTTTTTCCATGAGATAAAAAGCTGATGAAAGACGTTTGACAAATGTCATTCATTTTCTTCTTTCGGACTATTTTATAATGAAACGCATCTCAAACTATTGCGAGCAGATCCTTATCTGGTGACAATAATATAATAGCTGTGACACACCAACATGTCATAACGGGATACAGGAATTAGCACGCTCGAGAAGACAACACTAGCTTCGTGTCAGAGAGAATATCAAGAGATTGTTTTTAATACGGTTGTCAAAGGATGCCTGGATATATTGAAATAAGTCTTATCAATTATGTATTTGATGGTATATTCTGGCAGAGGATAAACAAATACATATGGACGGGATATAAACCACACCAGTCACTTTAATAATATAAGCACAAAATTCAACCAAAAAGTATCATCCATGCTCCCTGAAACTAACTGCTCTGGAACGTCAACACAAAACCAACCTGTTTTCAAAATCTCTGACATTATTCTGATGCTCTACAGTCTCCAAAACAATGTGCACATTGAACACCTCACGAGGGACAACATTTTACATTATCTTCACCATCACTGATGCTCTTCTAAAGCCATAAGGTCTCTTCCATGTAAACCCACTCCCGTTCGGCCTCTTAATAGCACCTGGTATTCATTCATGGATCCCGGGTTCTATGACAATGACAGCGGAGAGAGACCACCACTGGTGAATTTCAATCCAACCCGTGAAGCCACAGACAGACCTCCACAGACAACCGTAGTGTCAAGTGCCTTAGGGGGGAGAATCCATTTCCTCTCTTCCCTCCCTCTCTCCCTCTCTCTCCCCCAGTCTGTCTGGAATTGGTTTGCACTGATAAAAGCCCCATTAGACACTTCTCTCTTTCCCCCTCCCTCCATTAACTTTTGCAGGCTCTTTCATTCTTTGTTTAATTGCCAAAGCCAATCCATTGAGGGTAAACACTGAAGCATTTTGAGTCTCTTCCATGGTACAACCCAACAGCTAGCTCCCAAAATGAATGATAAATATGCACACAGGAACAGTGGAACCACTGAGAGAGAACATATATACAACTGCCCAGCAAGCAGTAATTGTGCATACATCTCCTCTACCACAAAATGAAATTCCTGAATTATGAAATCCATGCCAAATAATGGATTAACCGTTTTTGTTTTATTAATATTCAACTTGAGGACAAAGCTAAAATAGATCATTTTTTCTAAAATCACAATATTAAACAAATGTAATAGTAACGGTTTGAACACAATGACAGCCTACCCGATAATATGAAGCAAATATCCATACAAATGCATAATATAGATAGATAAGATAGATAGTAGGTGGAAACAAAAAACATGCCATGGTGTGCCATCCCAAAAGCACCCCACCGCCACCAGTAAACAAAACCGTCCATGCCTCAATGATCGGCCCTGCTCGCAGTCATTATTACTTCATCAATTCACCCCAGGAGCAAAATAGGCAGCCCAAAGGCAATCAAGTCACGACTATCGATTCTCAGCCTGTAAACAAACTTTGGAAAGACAGAAATGTTCGATACTTAGAGAAAGAGAGGGAGGGCGAGAGAGGGAGACAGAGAGAGGACCACAGTAGTGTACGTCCGATGACGACTGACGAGCCCTTGTGTGACTGCTGTGGCTTCCATTAATTATCGCTAGTCTGGTCTGTCGGAGACACTCGGAGACCAAAGGTCATGCAGGAACAATCCATAGAAGGCTCTGGACAGTACAAATAAACCGTTACAATCAATCCGACAGCGCCTGGATCACTTTACCGCCAGCTTTAGCCGACGTAAATCGGGGGGGGGGGGGGGGCAGTCTCAGAAAAGCATGGAAAATATAATATGACGCTGCCTGTACTGGGTAAAATGGAAGAGCATCACCTACCTACCAGGTTCCTGGCGAGAAGAGATTCCAGACGCCTAGCAGTCTGCTGCCAACACAGAGCGGCACATTACCGCAAGGCGCGATGGAGATATTAAATAACGCGAGGATGTGGGAAGAGCACAGCCACACTGAAAAAGAGCGCTCAAAACAAAAGGAGCATGTTTACAGACTTATTTTCCTGGCTTGAGAAAAAAGTACAAAAAATAGCAAACTTAAAGCGATAGCTTATCGAGCTTTTTAGAAGAAGAAAAAACGGTTTATTATTATAAAACCACGGCGCTGTAGGGGGGATATAACGGTGCGTTGTAGGTGTTTCCTCTGCTTGGTCCGAGGTGTATTGTGTGTGGCTGCCGAGTGTTAGCTCCGTGCTGTCTCCTGTCGCTGTGTGTGGCTGATTGGTGCTGAGGTGAGGAAGCTAGGATGTGGACACCTACTGATCATTGGTTAGAAATTACTATAGAAACACTAGGAGCACTCGGGAGGGGGCTGGCTTAGGGCCAATGACTGTGGCTTAGGGCGCTCTGCCGGGAAATAACTCCGGGAAGCTGCGTCTTAACCTTTTGTCGTTCCCTTTCTCTCCTCTTCCATTTCATTCGGACACGCGAAGCGTTTAGAGGGTTGTCATTTACAGTATGCGTCTTTTAATAGGGATTTGCGCTTCGCGTGAGGGAAATCTTGTCAAATTAATTGGAATTGAGCGGTCCAGTGATGAAGATAAAATGCCTCCTATCAGGGTGTTTTTTTCTCTCTCCCCTCTCGGTTAGAACGACTGCCATAATTACGAAGACCTGCGCGTGCCACCACGGGGATTCATCACGATTAGGCTATAAATCCTTCCCGATGGCCACAAATGCATGGCTCCCGCGTAGAAACACATGGATGCACGGCACATTTATTCTATGTGCCCATGTGAGATGCACTCCTTTCACAATATTATGGAATATAATTTCTCGCTAATGCACGTGAAATATGGTAATGTAATGAATAATGAAATTATGGCGCCAATCAATTACCGAGCAAATCATTCAACCAACACAAATTAGGCCTATAGATGTGCAGTTGGTGGTGTAGGCTAGCCTGAAATTATTAAACATCCCTCAAACTCAAGATAATTAATTTCATGAATAGACTATGCATGAAAAGTGCCAACACAATACGATTTCAATAGATCTGGGCTATTTGCCCAAATAGAAGTTGATCTCAATTTGACCGAAATCTACCTTTAGTTATAATTAGTGACAAAGCTGTCAGATCACTTGTCAACTTTAAAATGTCTTGAAAATAAACTTAAATAAGTAGCCTATTTTAAAACGGTAAAAGTAAAAAGTTAAAGTAAAAATTGCTTGCGGCTAAAACAAAGCTCTCCCAAACAGACAGCAACACACACCCCTGATTACAAATGACAGACACCTGTGCGGCAATTAGCCACTCCCACAAATCAGCCAAGACAATGAGCGGAGCAATTAACAGAACGTCTGGAGCTATCTGCAACATTCACAACAACTGGGAACTCGAAAAATACGAAGTCAAATAATGACGTCAGTGATCTTCAGGTCGGAAAGTCGGAGCTCTAAAAAGAGGCTCGAGTTCCGGTGCTGGAATTCCGAGTTGGATGACCATTCAAATCGATTTTCCCCAGTCAGAGCAAATTTTTTCCCGGAGTTCCCAGAGATTGTGGCAATAGTAAGCACTGATTATGGAGAATGATTGAATGGGTAAATTACATAATTGTATACACATATGCTTCATAAATCTATAGTTTAAAAAGTAAAACAAGTTTAAATACACTAAAAATGTAAATGTATTCCATTGTGAAGGACTACCCTTCACAGTTATACACTATATATACAAACTTTTGTGGACACCCCTTCAAATTAGTGGATTCAGCTATTTCAGCCACACCAGTCCTTCACATTTCTGCCCTGCTAGAGCTGCCCGGTCAACTGTAAGTGCTATTATTGTGAAGTGGAAACATCTAAGCGTGTCAACTGCTCAGCCGCAAAGTGGTAGGCCACACAAGCTCAGAGAACGGGACCGCCAAGTGCTGAAGTGCATAGCTCATAAATATCGTCTGTCCTCGGTTGCAACAATCAACACCGAGTTACAAACGGCCTCTGGAAGCAACATCAGCACAATAACTGTTCATCGGGAGCTCCATGAGGTGGGTTTCCATGGCTTAGCAGCCACACGCAAGCCTAAGATCACCATGCGCCATGCCAAGCATCGTCTGGAGTGGTGTAAAGCTCGCCACCATTGGATCTGGGTTTGGTGGATGCCAGTTGAACGCTACCTGCCCTAATGCATAGTGCCAACTGTAAAGTTTGGTGGAGGAGGAATAATGGTCTCGGCCGTTTTTTATGGTTCGGCTAGGCCCCTTAGTTCCAGTGAAGGAAAATCTTAACGCCAAAGCATACAATGGCATTCTAGATGATTATGTGCTTCCATCTTTGTGGCAAGAGTTTGGGGAAGGCCCTTTCCTGTTCAGCATGACAATGCCCCCTTGCACAAGGCGAGGTCCATACAGAAATGGTTTGACGAGATTGGTGTGGAAGAACTTGACTAGCCTGCAGAGCCCCGACCTCAAATACCATCAAACACCTTTGGGATGAATTGGAATGCTGACTGCGAGCCAAGCCTAATTGCCCAACATCAGTGCCTGACCTCGCTAATGATCTTGTGGCTGAATGGAAGCAAGTTGCCGCAGCAATGTTCCAACATCTAGAAAGCCTTCCCAGAAGAGTGGAGGCTGTTATAGCAAAGGGGGAACCAACTCCATATAAATGCCCATGATTTTGGAATGAGATGTTCAATGAGCAGGTGTCCATATTGGGGCTCCCGAGTGGCGCAGCGGTCTAAGGCACTGCATCTCATTGCTTGAGATGTCACTACAGACACCCTGGTTTGATCCCAGGCTGTATCACTACCGGCTATGATTGGGAGTCCCATAGGGCTGCGCATAATTGTCCCAGCGTCATCCGGGTTTGTCCGGTGTAGGCCGTCCTTGTAAATCTGAATTTGTTCTTAACTGACTTGCCTAGTTAAATAAAGGTTAAAACAAATAAAAAAATATATACTATTGGTCAAGTAGTGCACCTAAAAACGGTCAAATACATTGGCCCATATTAATGAAATTTCTCAGGAGGAGTGCTGATCTAAGATCAGTTTTCCCTTTTAGATCATAATGAATACGATTGTATGCACAGGGTGGATCTGATCCTAGATCCGCACTCCTGAATAAGTTGTCTGCCTGAGCCAGTGGGATGCCAGTGTGGCCTATTCTATAAAAGGAGACGTGTACTAATGGTTTGCCATAATTTTAATTTATAGTGTTGGCACTCGCCAGTGTAAGGAACAAGCCAAATTGGCATTTCATTCAACACGGCCTACCTCTGTAGTTATATGTAGAAAGTTGATTATATTTGTGTAGTAGGCTAATGCTGTAACTACACTATACCGACAAAATTGTATTGATGGCAGTGTAGCCGTTGCCTTTAGCCTATACAGAAATCCATGCAACCTATTCTCAAAATAATCTTTAGATGATACGTACATTAATATTGCCAAGTCATGCATCCTACTACGAGCTTACATTACACAGAGATCCCCCTCATGAACAATTACTAATATAAACAACAGCGGTCCTTGTCGTTGGATACAGGGAACCATGTGGTGGTTAGCTATAACTCAACATTACTCGTATGCTCTTATTTCTGCCTCCAATTAGGGCTGGATTCAATCCATATTGCCGAAGTATCGCGGAAGATAAGAGGTCAAATTAAAAGGTCATTTCCGATTGAGCCGACATATGCAGCGTTTACCGTGAGCGAATGAGTCTCCGCGGCCACGGGAACGTTGCCATTTAATTGTCAATCGCAATATAGAGCAGATCTTCAGTGCTACGGATTGAATAGAGCCCTTAGTCCTTTGGGAGTGTTTCTTGGTTAACCCTTCTATTACGTGTAAACCATCAGTATCAGCCGCTGCACATGTACACATCACATCTGTGTCTACGTAGCCTAACCATCACCGACTGAAAATCATTTCATCTTACCAGCGTCCACACCCCCTGGGGAAATCTGCCTAGGTGGTCCTAACCTCTGTCTCGCTAAGCCACACAGGGCATTAGGAAGCAGTCTCAACTGGGCGGCTGTGTCTCTAGGATAGTTGTGGGAGGAATGGGCTCCACGTGGCAGGCCTTTGTTCCTGGCCGTGTGCCCCAGAATCCCCCCACCACCACACACCCCCCTCCTCCTCCTCTGGATTTTAAGTGAACTCCAAGGAGTAATTAATAATGACGATGCCAGATTTAAGTGTAGCCAGCGTTTAGTCGATGGAAATGGGATCCAGGAGGAGTAAGGTCATGGTATGTGAGACACGGGCGGCTGGGCCAGGCGGCCTGGGCGTGTGGAGGTTGGACATGGGAGGATTGGCAATGCGGGCTGGGAGTGTGTGTGTGTGTCTGTGAGAGAGAGAAAAGAGCATAATCTTTCTTGTTCTCCCAAGTCCTCATATCTGTTGTCAAAGCCCCTTTAAATGAATTAAATTACTGAGTATATAAATGGCAATTCAACAAAATCATCTAAGTATGGGCATAAATTACACTCCAGGTTAAACAAGACGTGAAATTATTCCTAATATTGGTTAATGAATTCTATAAAAATAGAATGGCACAGTCTTATCATTGGAGCTGTTTCTCAATGGAATGATGAAAAAACGAGATGGAAAGGGGAGGAGGAGCAACGTTCTAGTGCTATTCATCCTGGAGGTGCATCTGATGAGCTCATCCAGTTTGCCTGTTATGGAGACTAGCATCCCCCTGAGCCCCCTAGAGCATGAGGAGAGAGAGGTAGAGCGAGAGAGAAAGGGGGAGAGATAGAACAGGGAAAAAGAAAGAAAAATGGGAGAGAGAAAGAGGGATGAGACAGAAAGTATAGAATAAAAAGAGAGTGATAGAGAGAGAGAATGTGAGAGAGAAAGAGAGAATGTGAGAGAGAAAGAGAGAGTGATAGAGAGAGAGAGAATGTGAGAGTGATTGACTGCAGGCAGGGAAGGGAACAAACAGTGTGAGGAGATTACTGCACGGCAGTGGCGTCGACAGTGATGCGCCTCCTCAGCACGCCAGCGACCTTGGCTGGTGTTTATTTAGAACCTGCCTCATTTCCCCCTCCCCTCTGAGGTAATATATGGTGCTGTCTCAACTCACGCACATTATCCTTCCATCTGTGGCAACATGATGCAGATCACCTGTATTCACCCTGGCTATCTCTCTCTGATATACTGGGGCACACAAGCACGAGTGAGTGCACACACACACCGCTCTACCATTTCCCAGCTTAATTGGAGTGTGTACAGCACCCTTAATGATCTAACATGCAGCTTTGCTGACAGTGACACCGTGACCTGACCAACTATGACTCCTGGCACGTAGGCTGTGTCTCAATCCATAAGCAGCATGTTAAGATACCTTGGAAATGGCACTTTAAAAGGGCTATTTTAACAGCCTCAAAAGACAACATCCTTGTGTATTGAGACACAGCTGTAGTCTGCATGGAAACGATGACTCCATCTAACCTCAAGGCAGCCAGTGGTTGCAAAGTACGTTGTTGGAGGGCTAGTGTGTAAACAAAGAACAAAACATGACCAGCCACACAGATGTAAACAATAGGACAATGCAACAACGAAGAGCTTCCTTAGACGCCAGAAGGTGATTAACCTGACCAAAGATAACAAACAGGAAGCTTATTGTGGTAGAAAGGGTTGGATGTGTTTGTATGAAGAAGGGTGAGAGAGTCCAGACCAATGCCAGGTTTGGAAACTACACGGCACATTACACAGCGGGCAGAATTTGGCATGAGACGTCATAAGGACATCATCATCGGGTTCAAAACTGGTTTGGGATTGTAAAGACGTGAACCATATTACAACCAGGTGAAGACTTCCTATTTCTTGATGATGTCATAAAGACAGCGTTGATATTTTAGTTGTTTTCTGGTCTTACAATCAGTGAAATATGAATCTAAAAACATCCTTTTACAACCAGTATACAACCTGACCATGATTTAACATTCACAAGAGATGTCGTAATTATCACTAAACTAGTATTACGCAACAGTTGACCTGTCTCCTTTACTAAGATCAGTGTATTAAAATGTAATAATTCTTGGAGTTGAGTTATCATTTTACCTAATCATTTTCTTACAAGTGCCAGCTGTTGACATTTGGCGTTGTATAGACATCCACCTCAAACCAAGACGCTCTCTCAAACAACAACGTCTGACTTCATTAAACAAGGATCAGTGCTATCTGGGTTCCTTGGGACCTCCTTACCCTAAACCCTTACCCTAAACATAACCCTTCCGTACCATTTTACATTTCAACTTCAATGGGGTAGGGACCTCCCAAGGATCCCGGCTAGCACGGACCATTAAATAAGTGACTGCCACGTGTAACGGCCAAAGTGTCCCTGTTTGCAATAGAACAGGGGCATAATCATTAGTCAGAAACATTTTGCAATGGAAATGAGAGTTTCTATTTGACAAATTCATCTAGGTCCCTCCCGTTTCGTTCCATTTGGTTCTGTTTGGTTCCTAGTGAACACACCACAGGAGAATGGGAGAGTGCTCTCGCTTTGCCTCCGTGCCAATATCAGCAAACACTGAGGCGCCGTGCTCATCTGAGGAAGCAGGTGAGAAAGCAGCCTTGGCAAATACAAAGACATTGGAGACGCGACGCTAAGCCAACCAGTCACACTCAGAATGTGGCTCAGGAGGACAAAGCTTCAAACGTGTATATTTTGCACACCTTCTGCTCGCAGGAAGTCTTTACACACAGTGCTTGTGCTCTTAGAAGGTATTTTCTTACTATCCACCACTATGTTATGTTTCACATCCGTACAGAACCGTCTTTCTGTGCTCTGTCAGAGATGTGGAGTGATGGAGAGGCTGTGGTGTAGTGTAATATCTGATGATTTAACCTGAAGGTCTGCTATAGGTAGTTTAAGACAGGAAAGGCACTACCTAAACACTGGCCTATCTGTTAAGGGAAATAAATGTTCAGTGAAAAGAGCAGGTCATCTCATTCTGTCCAAAACCTGGCAATGTTTTGAACCTGATCATAGGTAAAAAGACAGTACTGTCAACACATTTGATGTACATCTGTGTCTGTGGCTCCTTTTATGTCATAGAGAAGGACAGGCTAGCAATATTCCATCATGCTGTCCCCCACTAGACGGAGGGTCAACGGTGTCCCCCATGAAATGGAGAAAACAGATCATCATAAAAAGCCTGCCAGCTAGATCAGGAAGAGGTTCAAAGAGAAGGTTGGAAATGTACACACAAAACGTGATGAGTGCTCTACGGGCTGCAGGAGCTGAGCCACAAACATTCTGGATCAGTTGAAAAATGTAGCACACGAACACACACACTTTCCCAGACACGTGCATACCTGCACGCCCAAACACACACACACACACACAAATACAATGAATCATCATCTTACATCAACATCAAGCAACATGAACACAACTTTTGATTCCTCTCCGTCAGAACGTTCAACCATAACTAGCTTCTATTTATCTGACTGGATCCCGGTATTGAAGACTCGGACAGACAAAGTCGACAATGGCAGACTCAGTATAAATCGGTACCGAGCACAATGGCGAGAGAAAAGAAAATCGATGTAATAGAGGAAAACAGTCTAAAAGCACCGCTCCTACAACGAGTGGACTCCGTGAGACACAGTTTACTGCCACCGCTGTAACCTCCATAGCATGTCTGAGCAGCAGTGTTCTCTGAGATGCAGTGTGTCTCTGCACGTTGTCAGCTTCCGTTTTATTTGGATTCAGATGCATCTGGGAGTTTGAGGTTGGGGACTTTGTGATATTGTCCCATTTTTTACTTAGGAAGTGAATGCAGGTAGGCCTACACACCAGAGCACAGCCAGACATAATTTCCACATGGATTGTGGTTGATGGAGAATCCCATCTAGAACTAGAGAGGACAGTGTCGAAATTATTTAAAAGGGAACAATTTCTTATCATTTTTGTTTGCACTAATTGTTGGATGGAGTTTGTAGCAAAAGTGTAGAAGCCTCGTCTAATTGTAAAAACACCAGTGTGGGTGTGGGTGTGTGTATTGGGGGTTTTGGCCTGGGGCTCGCAGTAAAGAACAACATCAAACAGGTAGCTATCAACAGTGAATAAGTAATCATCTCAACGCATCAAAAAGTTCAAAAACACAAGCTAAGTAGAAACATCTCAACTAGGCCAGCTGGGTGGAAACTGCACCTCTGGCTCTGAGGTGTCAGTCAGTCCATCTGCATTGGTGAGAGTTGATGATACACACACACACACACCACCCTGTCATAGTACATACACACATGAACACACAGTTCTCCCCTAAAAATCATGGATGGATGAAGCATCTCTGAAGCAGATATGTTGGCAGCCCATAAAACAAACATGGGCAAAATGGAGGAGAGACTTTCTTGCTGCTCACACACACTGCTGCATGTCACAGTTCTCTAATGAGAGGGCCTCCCTTTCCCCTCTTTGGAGAGTGCCGAGAGAGGTGCGAGGCGAAGCGGGAATTAATTGTGAGGGGCGATGCTGGCAAGCGAGGAGCAGATCATTACCACACGCCTCCTACCGGAGCGCCGCGGGCAGAGCACACAATTCCCATGATTCTACAGGAGGGATAGGATAGGGGGAGAGAGGGGGGGAGAAGGGGGAAGGGAAACAGAGAGAGGAATATACTGAACAAGAATATAAAAGCAACACACAACAATTTGAATTTTTTTTCTGAGTTACAATTCATGTAAGGAAATCAGTCAATTGAAATAAAAAAATTAGGCCCTAATCTACGGATTTCAGATGACTGGGAATACAGATATGTTTGTTGGTCACAGATACCTTTAAGAAAAGGTAGGGGTGTGGATCAGAAACCCAGTCAGTATCCGGTGTGACCATTTGCCTCATGCAGCATGACACATCTCCTTCACATAGAGTTGATCAGGCTGTTGATTGTGGCCCGTGGAATGTTGTCCCACTCCTCTTCAGCGGCTGTGCGAAGTTGCTGGATATTTTGGAGGGAACTGGAATACACTGTCGTACACGTCGATCAAGAGCATCCCAAACATGCTCAATGGGTGAGTATGCAGGCCATGGAAGAACTGGGCCATTTTCGGCTTTGTGTACAGATCCTTGCGACATGGGGCCATGCATTATCATGCTGAAACATGAGGTGATGGCAGCGGATGTATGGCACTACAATGGGCCTCAGGATCTCGTCACAGTATCTCTGTGCATTCAAATGACCTATCAATGAGATGAAATTATGTTCATTGTCCATAGCTTAAGCTTGTCCATACCATAACCCCACCGCAACCATTGGGCACTGTTCACAACGTTGACATCAGAAAACCGCTTGCCCACACGATACCATACACGCTGTCTGACATCTGTCAGGTACAGTTGAAACCGGGATTCATCCGTGAAGAGCACACAGCGTGCCAGTGGCCATCGAAGGTGAGCATTTGCCAACTGAAGTCGGTTACAACGCCGAACTGCAGTCAGGTGAAGACCCTGGTGAGGACGACAAAAACGCAGATGAGCTTCTCTGAGACGTTTCTGACAGTTTGTTTTGTGCAGAAATGATTTGGTTGTGCAAACCCACAGTTTCATCAGCTGTCCGAGTGGCTTATCTCAGACAATCCCACAGGTGAAGAAGCCGGATGTGGAGGTCCTGGGCTGGTGTGGTTACATGTGGTTGTGAGGCCGGTTGGACGTACTGACAAATTCTCTAAAACAGCTTATGGTAGAGAAATTAAAATTAAATTCTCTGGCAACAGCTCTCATGGACATTCATGCAGTCAGCATGCCAATTGCACACTCCCTCAAAACTTGAGACATCTGTGGCATTGTGTTGTGGGACAAAACTGCACATTTTAGAATCGCCTTTTATTGTATTTTTCCCAGCACAAGGTGCACCTTTGTCATGATCATGCTGTTTAGTCAGCTTCTTAATATACCACACATGTCAGGTGGATGAGTTGTCTTGGCAAGGGAGTCATGCTCACTAACAGGGATTTAAACATATTTGTGCACATCACTTGAGAGAAATACGCTTTTTTTGTGCATATGGAACATTTCTTTGATATTTTATATCATCTCATGAAACATGGGACCAACACTTTACATGTTGCGTTTATATTTTTGTTCAGTGTAGATAGAGAGAGCGAGACGAGGAGGTAAGCTCTCTCCTCTATGTGGGGGTAAATGGATGCTAAACTTCTTCAATGTTGAAATGAAGAGGTGAATAGTTAAACCATTATACTCTCCTTTGGACATGGAGAGAAGGTCCTAGAGATACAGTATAAGACATTAGGACACCCTGTCATTATACTCTCCTTTGGACATGGAGAGATGGTCCTAGAGATACAGTATAAGACATTAGGACACCCTGTCATTATACTCTCCTTTGGACATGGAGAGATGGTCCTAGAGATACAGTATAAGACATTAGGACACCCTGTCATTATACTCTCCTTTGGACACGGAGAGATGGTCCTAGAGATACAGTATAAGACATTAGGACACCCTGTCATTATACTCTCCTTTGGACATGGAGAGATGGTCCTAGAGATACAGTATAAGACATTAGGACACCCTGTCATTATACTCTCCTTTGGACATGGAGAGATGGTCCTAGAGATACAGTATAAGACATTAGGACACCCTGTCATTATATTCTCCTTTGGACATGGAGAGATGGTCCTAGAGATACAGTATAAGACATTAGGACACCCTGTCATTATACTCTCCTTTGGACATGGAGAGATGGTCCTAGAGATACAGTATAAGACATTAGGACACCCTGTCATTATACTCTCCTTTGGACATGGAGAGAAGGTCCTAGAGATACAGTATAAGACATTAGGACACCCTGTCATTATACTCTCCTTTGGACATGGAGGGATGGTCCTAGAGATACAGTATAAGACATTAGGACACCCTGTCATTATACTCTCCTTTGGACATGGAGAGATGGTCCTAGAGATACAGTATAAGACATTAGGACAACCTGTCATTATACTCTCCTTTGGACATGGAGAGATGGTCCTAGAGATACAGTATAAGACATTAGGACACCCTGTCATTATACTCTCCTTTGGACATGGAGAGATGGTCCTAGAGATACAGTATAAGACATTAGGACACCCTGTCATTATACTCTCCTTTGGACATGGAGAGATGGTCCTAGAGATACAGTATAAGACATTAGGACACCCTGTCATTATACTCTCCTTTGGACATGGAGGGATGGTCCTAGAGATACAGTATAAGACATTAGGACACCCTGTCATTATACTCTCCTTTGGACATGGAGAGATGGTCCTAGAGATACAGTATAAGACATTAGGACACCCTGTCATTATACTCTCCTTTGGACATGGAGAGATGGTCCTAGAGATACAGTATAAGACATTAGGACACCCTGTCACTATACTCTCCTTTGGACATGGAGAGAAGGTCCTGGTGGTCGTGTATTAGTGGTTCTGGGCTGCTTATGAAACTACAGGAACAGACTATTAGATGACGGTGGATATGAGGCTGGATATTGGATTTGAACACTGTAATGGAGATGTAATACGCTATTAAGGAACACACACGCACACATTTTTGAGTTTCATGGATGACCCTTAAAAAACCTCTCGGGTACGTGACATCAGGTTGAATACATTGGACACATTGCCCTCTGGTGGCGTTTTGACACATTACTAATTCCTACACAACAGGATGAGGGAGCAGTTCCTATTCCTTGTGTAACTGCAAAAAGCACTCAACTCGATTCCCAAGCAATGGAAATGCAATTGACTCATACAATGCAGCATGTTGTTACTAGTGTAATACCAGTGTTACTACATACAGCATGTTGTTACTAGTGTACTACCAGTGTTACTACATACATCATGTTGTTACTAGTGTAATACCAGTGTTACTACATACAGCATGTTGTTACTAGTGTAATACCAGTGTTACTACATACAGCATGTTGTTACTAGTGTAATACCAGTGTTACTATATTCAGCATGTTGTTACCAGTGTAATACCAGTGTTACTACATATAGACTACAGACAGCATGTTGTTACTAGTGTACTACCAGTGTTACTACATACAGCATGTTGTTACTAGTGTAATACCAGTGTTACTATATACAGCATGTTGTTACTAGTGTAATACCAGTGTTACTACATACAGCATGTTGTTACTAGTGTAATACCAGTGTTACTACATACAGACTACATACAGCATGTTGTTACTAGTGTAATACCAGTGTTACTACATACAGCATGTTGTTACTAGTGTAATACCAGTGTTACTACATACAGCATGTTGTTACTAGTGTACAACCAGTGTTACTATATACAGCATGTTGTTACTAGTGTAATACCAGTGTTACTATATACAGCATGTTGTTACCAGTGTAATACCAGTGTTACTACATATAGACTACAGACAGCATGTTGTTACTAGTGTACTACCAGTGTTACTACATACAGCATGTTGTTACTAGTGTAATACCAGTGTTACTACATACAGCATGTTGTTACTAGTGTAATACCAGTGTTACTATATACAGCATGTTGTTACCAGTGTAATACCAGTGTTACTACATATAGACTACAGACAGCATGTTGTTACTAGTGTACTACCAGTGTTACTACATACAGCATGTTGTTACTAGTGTAATACCAGTGTTACTATATACAGCATGTTGTTACTAGTGTAATACCAGTGTTACTACATACAGCATGTTGTTACTAGTGTAATACCAGTGTTACTACATACAGACTACATACAGCATGTTGTTACTAGTGTAATACCAGTGTTACTACATAAAGCATGTTGTTGCTAGTGTAATACCAGTGTTACTACATACAGCATGTTGTTACTAGTGTACTACCAGTGTTACTACATACAGAATGTTGTTACTAGTGTAATACCAGTGTTACTACATACATCATGTTGTTACTAGTGTAATGCCAGTGTTACTACATATAGACTACAGACAGCATGTTGTTACTAGTGTACTACCAGTGTTACTACATACAGCATGTTGTTACTAGTGTAATACCAGTGTTACTATATACAGCATGTTGTTACTAGTGTAATACCAGTGTTACTACATGCAGACTACATACAGCATGTTGTTTCTCGTGTACTGCCAGTTTTACTACATACAGCATGTTGTTACTAGTGTACTACCAGTGTTACATTTACATTTACATTTAAGTCATTTAGCAGACGCTCTTATCCAGAGCGACTTACAAATTGGTGAATTCACCTTCTGACATCCAGTGGAACAGCCACTTTACAATAGTGCATCTAAATCATTTAAGGGGGGGGGGAGAAGGATTACTTTATCCTATCCTAGGTATTCCTTGAAGAGGTGGGGTTTCAGGTGTCTCCGGAAGGTGGTGATTGACAGCATGTTGTTACTAGTGTAATACCAGTTTTACTACATACAGCATGTTGTTACTCGTGTACTACCAGTGTTACTACATACAGCATGTTGTTACTCGTGTACTACCAGTGTTACTACATACAGACTACATACAGCATGTTGTTACTAGTGTACTACCAGTGTTACTACATACAGCATGTTGTTACTAGTGTACTACCAGTGTTACTACATACAGCATGTTGTTACTAGTGTACTACCAGTGTTACTACATACAGCATGTTGTTACTAGTGTACTACCAGTGTTACTACAAACAGCATGTTGTTACTAGTGTACTACCAGTGTTACTACATACAGCATGTTGTTACTAGTGTAATACCAGTGTTACTACAGGCAGCATGTTGTTACTAGTGTACTACCAGTGTTACTACATACAGCATGTTGTTACTAGTGTACTACCAGTGTTACTACATACAGCATGTTGTTACTAGTGTACTACCAGTGTTACTACAAACAGCATGTTGTTACTAGTGTACTACCAGTGTTACTACATACAGCATGTTGTTACTAGTGTACTACCAGTGTTACATTTACATTTACATTTAAGTCATTTAGCAGACGCTCTTATCCAGAGCGACTTACAAATTGGTGAATTCACCTTCTGACATCCAGTGGAACAGCCACTTTACAATAGTGCATCTAAATCATTTAAGGGGGGTGAGAAGGATTACTTTATCCTATCCTAGGTATTCCTTGAAGAGGTGGGGTTTCAGGTGTCTCCGGAAGGTGGTGATTGACAGCATGTTGTTACTAGTGTAATACCAGTTTTACTACATACAGCATGTTGTTACTCGTGTACTACCAGTGTTACTACATACAGCATGTTGTTACTCGTGTACTACCAGTGTTACTACATACAGACTACATACAGCATGTTGTTACTAGTGTACTACCAGTGTTACTACATACAGCATGTTGTTACTAGTGTACTACCAGTGTTACTACAAACAGCATGTTGTTACTAGTGTACTACCAGTGTTACTACATACAGCATGTTGTTACTAGTGTAATACCAGTGTTACTACAGGCAGCATGTTGTTACTAGTGTACTACCAGTGTTACTACATACAGCATGTTGTTACTAGTGTACTACCAGTGTTACTACATACAGCATGTTGTTACTAGTGTACTACCAGTGTTACTACAAACAGCATGTTGTTACTAGTGTACTACCAGTGTTACTACATACAGCATGTTGTTACTAGTGTACTACCAGTGTTACATTTACATTTACATTTAAGTCATTTAGCAGACGCTCTTATCCAGAGCGACTTACAAATTGGTGAATTCACCTTCTGACATCCAGTGGAACAGCCACTTTACAATAGTGCATCTAAATCATTTAAGGGGGGGGGGGGGTGAGAAGGATTACTTTATCCTATCCTAGGTATTCCTTGAAGAGGTGGGGTTTCAGGTGTCTCCGGAAGGTGGTGATTGACAGCATGTTGTTACTAGTGTAATACCAGTTTTACTACATACAGCATGTTGTTACTCATGTACTACCAGTGTTACTACATACAGCATGTTGTTACTCGTGTACTACCAGTGTTACTACATACAGACTACATACAGCATGTTGTTACTAGTGTACTACCAGTGTTACTACATACAGCATGTTGTTACTAGTGTACTACCAGTGTTACTACATACAGCATGTTGTTACTAGTGTACTACCAGTGTTACTACATACAGCATGTTGTTACTAGTGTACTACCAGTGTTACTACAAACAGCATGTTGTTACTAGTGTACTACCAGTGTTACTACATACAGCATGTTGTTACTAGTGTAATACCAGTGTTACTACAGGCAGCATGTTGTTACTAGTGTACTACCAGTGTTACTACATACAGCATGTTGTTACTAGTGTACTACCAGTGTTACTACATACAGCATGTTGTTACTAGTGTACTACCAGTGTTACTACAAACAGCATGTTGTTACTAGTGTACTACCAGTGTTACTACATACAGCATGTTGTTACTAGTGTAATACCAGTGTTACTACAGGCAGCATGTTGTTACTAGTGTACTACCAGTGTTACTACATACAGCATGTTGTTACTAGTGTAATACCAGTCTTACTACTTACAAGTATGAGATCAATTTCTTGTAAATTGGTGCTGATTTTGTACATATAAAATAAAGGCTATATAATGTGATACATTCCCGGGGGCGACTTGTGTATTATGGCAAACTAATAATATGACATTTAATAATGTACATACAGTATTGTTTTTATTTCCTTGAGATTTAAAATCTCTTTTTCAAGAGCATCCTGGCCAAGAAAGGCAGCACCAAGTCGTTACAAAAATTACAGACAAACAACATGAAAAACTACAAGTAATCTAATCAAATTCACAAGAGTATAACAAAATCAAAAACAGCAAATTAAAAACATCGACAGGTCAGGGAATCAGTCTCAAGATCATTCATCAGTGATTTAAAAACACCAATCGGGACAAGTTCTTCCAGTTTAATAATATTTTGTAAGGTGTTACAAGACGATGCCGCAGAGTACATAAAAGCCCTTTTACCAAATTCAGTTGGGACATTTGGAACAGTTAGCAGGATAAAGTCCAGAGAATGAAGAGAGTACCCACCACATTTCTGAACAATAAAAATGCCCCCCCAAAAAGGTAGTAAACCCAAAATGGCTTTGTAAATAAAAGTATACCAGTGCCTGAGCCTACGAGTGACTAGAGAAGGTCAGCCAACCCTGGTAGACAAAGTGCAGTGGTGCGTAAGGGTTTTGCAGTTTAAAAGAAATCTCAACCTGCCATAGTAAAGGGTGTCAATTGATCTCAAACACTGAGCTGAAGCATTCAAGTTCATTGTAATGAACTTCCCACAGTAATTATTTTCATACAGAGGACATATTGTTTCACACAGTATAAACACAAACTCACTTCAGGTGGACATTTGGCGAAAGTAGAAATGTTGCCATTAGAAATGGAAAGTTTGTTCCAAGTCAATCCAACGCACCTGCTGTTATTAGCAACAAATGCAATTCAAATTTTAATTGGGACCTATCTGTTACCACAAAACCAGTAACACATGACTCAGCAAGACCGAACCCAGACATATGGCTACTAAAATGTAATTCCTAAAATAATAACTGTCAACACATTACAACACAAGTCATATTTGAGCGTTACACCATATTTCATAGAATTTCCCCCTTCTTAATACGAATCCCAGGTACATTTTGTTGAGCATTAAACAAAACAAAAAAGGAGAGAAAAAAATTATGGATGAGAGCCACACCTCTTTGATGGTGGGTTTAATGGCCCCATTCAGTGCTTTGCCTTTCTCAGGACTCTGCCAATTAGAGCTTCTAATGAGACGGGTGCGTCTAGACCCCAGGGGAGGGTGGCAGGTCCAGGCCCATCACATTTGCACATGAAATCACTTAGGCCATGTCTCACTGAATAAAATATCCTTATGTTGGAGATCTGTCTCTCTCCCGGTTGGTCTCACTCTCTCTTCCCGGTCGATCTCTCTTTCTCCCCCTGCCTCTCTTTCTCCCCCTGTCTCCCCCTGTCTCTCTCTCTCTCTCTCTCTCTCTCTCTCTCTCTCTCTCTCTCTCTCTCTCTCTCATAAAAAAGCCCAACATTAGATTTGTTCGTTAAGCCAGGCAGTGACAGCGTTCACATCACATGCCCTTGCCTCCCTCGACATAAAGACATTAGGCTAAAACGTTCCCTCTTTGCCCACAATCTCATTCTGTGTTTTGAGCTCTCAGATGCATTCACTGAGTCAGGAAGTAAACGATCAACATGTATGTTCATTTTGAGACTTCTCATGTCACATATTCATGTTGTGTGGTTAAAGTCAGTGTATTAGGCATTGCTATATTATGAATGTCTGCGAACACAAATCATCATAATTTACACTACCGGTCAAAGGTTTCAGAACACCTACTCATTCAAGGGTTTTTATTAATGTTTTACTATTTTCTACATTGTAGAATAATAGTGAAGACATCAAACTATGAAATAACATATATGGAATCATGTAGTAACAAAAAAGTGTTAAATAAATCAAAATATATTTTATAATTGAGATTCTTCAAATAGCCACCCTTTGCCTTGATGACATCTTTGCACACTCTTGGCATTCTCTCAAGCAGCTTTACCTGGAATGATTTACCAACAGTCTTGAAAGAGTTCCCACATATGCTGAGCACATGTTGGCTGCTTTTCCTTCACTCTGTGGCCCGACTCATCCCAAACATTCTCAATTTGGTTGAGGCCGGGGGATTGTGGAGGCCAGGTCATCTGATGCAGCACTCCATCACGCCCCTTGGTAAAATAGCCCTTACACAGTCTGGAAGTGTGTTGGGTCATAGTCCTGTTGAAAAACAAATGATAGTCCCACTAAGCCTAAACCAGATGGGATAGCGTATCACTGCAGAATGCTGTAGTAGCCATGCTGGTTAAGTGTGCCTTGAATTCTAAATAAATCACAGACAGTGTCACCAGCAAAGCACCCCCACACAATAACACCTCCTCCTCCATGCTTCACGGTGGGAAATATACCTGCGGAGATCATCCGTTGGAACCAAAAATCTCCAATTTGGACTCCAGACCAAAGGACAAATGTTCACCGATCTAATGTCCATTGCTCGTGTTTCTTGGCCGATGCAAGTCTCTTCTTCTTATTGGTGTCCATTAGTAGTGGTTTCTTTGCAGCAATTTTACCATGAAGGCCTGATTCACACAGTCTCCTCTGTTGATGACGAGATGAGTCTGATACTTGAACTCTGTAAAGCATTTATTTGGGCTGCAATTTCTGAGGCTGGTAACTCTAATGAACTTATCCTCTGCAGCAGAGGTAACTCTGGGTCTTCTTTCCTGTGACGGTCCTCATGAGAGCCAGTTTCATCATAGCACGTGATTGTTTTTACAACTGCACTAAAATAAACTTTCAAAGTTCTTGAAATTGTCCTTATTGACTGACCTTCATGTCTTAAAGTACTGATGGACTATCGTTTCTCTTTGCTTATTTGAGCTGTTCTTTTCCACAATATGGAATTGGTCTTTTACCAAATAGGGCTATCTTCTGGCTATCTTCTACCTTGTCACAACACAACTGATTGGCTCAAACGCATTAAGAAGGAAAGAAATTCCACAAATTAACTTTTAAGAAGGCACACCTGTTAATTGATACGCATTCCAGGTGACTACCTCATGAAGCTGGTTGAGAGAATGCCAAGAGTGTGCAAATCTGTCATCAAGGCAAAGGGTGGCTATTTGAATAATCTAAATTACAAAACATGTTTTGATTTATTTAACACTTTTTTGGTTACTACAGGATTCCATCTGTGTTATTTCATAGTTTTGACGTCTTCACTATTATTCTACAATGTAGAAAATAGTTAAAATAAAGAAAAACCCTTGAATGAGTAGGTGTTCTAAAACGTTTGACCGGTAGTGTATGTAAATTATAATTTGTGTGTTTGAGGATAAATGAGGAGAGGGGGAGGTTGCATAAGTGAGTGTGTGTATGTGCCTAAATCATGCCTCACCACGTACCATTCTCCCCTGCGGTGCACACACACCTGAAATTGATCATCAACTACTTTTCTCACAACATGTAGCCAGCATGGGCAGCAGGAGCAAGGTCACATCCAAGGTCACACCACCATCAGCGCTGGGGTTTGGAGAGAGCTTTTGATATAAACATTCAGCTTCCTGTCGCTACACACACTGAATCACCAACCAACATACTTCTTCACCTCCTAAAGTGGCCTGTGACCTTAATTACTTAAAGCTACAATCCGGGACATTATCAGAATCCCAGATTGTACCTTTAACGCTGTACACGTCTATCCGTCCTGATTAATCCTAGCCTTAAACTAGATCACCTGGTTTATCAAGGCTAGCAGAAGGCTGCTCTGATAGCTCACATCTATCCTCTAGTCTCCAAGATGATTCCAAGAGGGGGTCGGGTGAAACCTTCCAGTTGTGCCCTGCTTGCTTCTGCCTGACAGGGTTAAGTGCCGTGGCCCATGTTGGTTCAGCAGTCAGTTCGGAGGGGGGTGGTGGTGGTGGGTAGGGGGTGCGGCGTGGTGGGGAGGGGGGTGGGGGGTGTTGACTGGTGAAAACAACATGCCTTGGAGCGTGTGTCGTGTGTGTCATGCTGGGCCAGGCCTGTATCAGGTGACGGGATGATTTCATGTCAGTGCTATCTGGTAAGACTGCCTCAGCTGTCACACACACTCCCTAGTGGTGCAACGGATCACAAAACTCACGGTTCGGATCACGGTTTTGAGTCACGGTTTGGATAATATTTCAGATCAGCAAAACAAAAAAGAGAGACAAATAGAACTTTGCCATCCATTTATTACTTAAAGTAAGGAACTTTCAATGTTCCAATAACATCTTTAAATAAAATATTCAAAACTCAATTGTTCAATTAAAGTGCAATATGCGGCGTGATACCTTCTTCCTTTGAACAATAGTGAATAAAAAATAGCCCGTGTCCAACGTCACCAAACAAATGTAAAGAAAAGAAAGCAAAGCAGACCTGAGCTTGAAACTTCCAATTATTTTTCAAAAAGATTACATTTTACATTTAAGTCATTTAGCAGACGCTCTTATCCAGAGCGACTTACAAATTGGTGAATTCACCTTCTGACATCCAGTGGAACAGCCACTTTACAATAGTGCATCTAAATCATTAAGGGGGGTGGTGAGAAGGATTACTTATCCTATCCTAGGTATTCCTTGAAGAGGTGGGGTTTCAGGTGTCTCCGGAAGGTGGTGATTGACTCCGCTGTCCTGGCGTCGTGAGGGAGTTTGTTCCACCATTGGGGGCCAGAGCAGCGAACAGTTTTGACTGGGCTGAGCGGGAACTGTACTTCCTCAATGGTAGGGAGGCGAGCAGGCCAGAGGTGGATGAACGCAGTGCCCTTGCTTGGGTGTAGGGCCTGATCAGAGCCTGGAGGTACTGCGGTGCCGTTCCCCTCACAGCTCCGTAGGCAAGCACCATGGTCTTGTAGCGGATGCGAGCTTCAACTGGAAGCCAGTGGAGAGAGCGGAGGAGCGGGGTGACGTGAGAGAACTTGGGAAGGTTGAACACCAGACGGGCTGCGGCGTTCTGGATGAGTTGTAGGGGTTTAATGGCACAGGCAGGGAGCCCAGCCAACAGCGAGTTGCAGTAATCCAGACGGGAGATGACAAGTGCCTGGATTAGGACCTGCGCCGCTTCCTGTGTGAGGCAGGGTCGTACTCTGCGGATGTTGTAGAGCATGAACCTACAGGAACGGGCCACCGCCATGATGTTGGTTGAGAACGACAGGGTGTTGTCCAGGATCACGCCAAGGTTCTTAGCGCTCTGGGAGGAGGACACAATGGAGTTGTCAACCGTGATGGCGAGATCATGGAACGGGCAGTCCTTCCCCGGGAGGAAGAGCAGCTCCGTCTTGCCGAGGTTCAGCTTGAGGTGGTGATCCGTCATCCACACTGATATGTCTGCCAGACATGCAGAGATGCGATTCGCCACCTGGTCATCAGAAGGGGGAAAGGAGAAGATTAATTGTGTGTCGTCTGCATAGCAATGATAGGAGAGACCATGTGAGGTTATGACAGAGCCAAGTGACTTGGTGTATAGCGAGAATAGGAGAGGGCCTAGAACAGAGCCCTGGGGGACACCAGTGGTGAGAGCGCGTGGCGAGGAGACAGATTCTCGCCACGCCACCTGGTAGGAGCGACCTGTCAGGTAGGACGCAATCCAAGCGTGGGCCGCGCCGGAGATGCCCAACTCAGCCGATAGGTCTAGAAGGATGAGAGCAGAGGAGAGAGAGTTAGCTTTAGCAGTGCGGAGCGCCTCCGTGATGCAGAGAAGAGCAGTCTCAGTTGAATGACTAGTCTTGAAACCTGACTGATTTGGATCAAGAAGGTCATTCTGAGAGAGATAGCGGGAGAGCTGGCCAAGGACGGCACGTTCAAGAGTTTTGGAGAGAAAAGAAAGAAGGGATACTGGTCTGTAGTTGTTGACATCGGAGGGATCGAGTGTAGGTTTTTTCAGAAGGGGTGCAACTCTCGCTCTCTTGAAGACGGAAGGGACGTAGCCAGCGGTCAGGGATGAGTTGATGAGCGAGGTGAGGTAAGGGAGAAGGTCCCCGGAAATGGTCTGGAGAAGAGAGGAGGGGATAGGGTCGAGCGGGCAGGTTGTTGGGCGGCCGGCCGTCACAAGAAGCGAGATTTCATCTGGAGAGAGAGGGGAGAAAGAGGTCAGAGCACAGGGTAGGGCAGTGTGAGCAGAACCAGCGGTGTCGTTTGACTTAGCAAACGAGGATCGGATGTCGTCGACCTTCTTTTCAAAATGGTTGACGAAGTCATCTGCAGAGAGGGAGGAGGGGGGAGGGGGAGGAGGATTCAGGAGGGAGGAGGATTCAGGAGGGAGGAGAAGGTGGCAAAGAGCTTCCTAGGGTTAGAGGCAGATGCTTGGAATTTAGAGTGGTAGAAAGTGGCTTTAGCAGCAGAGACAGAGGAGGAAAATGTAGAGAGGAGGGAGTGAAAGGATGCCAGGTCCGCAGGGAGGCGAGTTTTCCTCCATTTCCGCTCGGCTGCCCGGAGCTCTGTTCTGTGAGCTCGCAATGAGTCATCGAGCCACGGAGCGGGAGGGGAGGACCGAGCCGGCCTGGAGGATAGGGGACATAGAGAGTCAAAGGATGCAGAAAGAGAAGAGAGGAGGGTTGAGGAGGCAGAATCAGGAGAAAGGTTGGAGAAGGTATGAGCAGAGGGAAGAGATGATAGGATGGAAGAGGAAAGAGTAGCGGGGGAGAGAGAGCGAAGGTTGGGACGGCGCGATACCATCCGAGTAGGGGCAGTGTGGGAAGTGTTGGATGAGAGCGAGAGGGAAAAGGATACAAGGTAGTGGTCGGAGACTTGGAGGGGAGTTGCAGTGAGGTTAGTGGAAGAACAGCATCTAGTAAAGATGAGGTCGAGCGTATTGCCTGCCTTGTGAGTAGGGGGGGAAGGTGAGAGGATGAGGTCAAAAGAGGAGAGGAGTGGAAAGAAGGAGGCAGAGAGGAATGAGTCAAAGGTAGACGTGGGGAGGTTAAAGTCGCCCAGGACTGTGAGAGGTGAGCCGTCCTCAGGAAAGGAGCTTATCAAGGCATCAAGCTCATTGATGAACTCTCCGAGGGAACCTGGAGGGCGATAAATGATAAGGATGTTAAGCTTGAAAGGGCTGGTAACTGTGACAGCATGGAATTCAAAGGAGGCGATAGATAGATGGGTAAGGGGAGAGAGAGAATGACCACTTGGGAGAGATGAGGATCCCGGTGCCACCACCCCGCTGACCAGAAGCTCTCGGGGTGTGCGAGAACACGTGGGCGGACGAAGAGAGAGCGGTAGGAGTAGCAGTGTTATCTGTGGTGATCCATGTTTCCGTCAGTGCCAGGAAGTCGAGGGACTGGAGGGAGGCATAGGCTGAGATGAACTCTGCCTTGTTGGCCGCAGATCGGCAGTTCCAGAGGCTACCGGAGACCAGGAACTCCACGTGGGTCGTGCGCGCTGGGACCACCAGATTAGGGTGGCCGCGGCCACGCGGTGTGGAGCGTTTGTATGGTCTGTGCAGAGAGGAGAGAACAGGGATAGATAGACACATAGTTAGCAGGGTACAGAAGAGGCTACGCTAATGCAAAGGAGATTGGAATGACAAGTGGACTACACGTCTCGAATGTTCAGAAAGTTAAGCTTACGTAGCAAGAATCTTATTGACTAAAATGATTGAAATGATACAGTACTGCTGGAGTAGGCTAGCTGGTAGTGGCTGCGATGTTGACACTACACTAATCAAGTCGTTCCGTCGAGTGTAATAGTTTCTACAGTGCTGCTATTCGGGGGCTAGCTGGCTAGCTAGCAGGTTGATTGCGTTACGTTACTTTAAAAGAACGACAATAGCTGGCTAGCTAACCTAGAAAATCGCTCTAGGCTACACAATTGTCTTAGATACAAAGACGGCTATGTAGCTAGCTAGCTACGATCAAACAAAACAAACCGTTGTACTGTAATAGTTACTACAGTGCTGCTATTCGGGGGCTAGCTGGCTAGCTACGTTAAAAGAACGACAATAGCTGGCCAGCTAACCTAGAAAATCGCTCTAGGCTACACAATTGTCTTAGATACAAAGACGGCTATGTAGCTAGCTAGCTACGATCAAACAAAACAAACCGTTGTACTGTAATAGTTACTACAGTGCTGCTATTCGGGGCTAGCTGGCTAGCTACGTTAGAAGAACGACAATAGCTGGCCAGCTAACCTAGAAAATCGCTCTAGACTACACAATTGTCTTAGATACAAAGACGGCTATGTAGCTGGCTAGCTACGATCAAACAAATCAAACCGTTGTACTGTAATGAAGTGAAATGAAAATGTGATACTACCTGTGGAGCGACGCGGAATGTTGACCGGGTAGTTGGAGTTCAATTCGGTAGAGGTTGGCTAGCTGTTGGCTAGCTAGCTAGCAGCATTTCCTACGTTAAGGACGACAAATAGCTGGCTAGCTAACCTCGGTAAATTAAGATAATCACTCTAAGTCTACACACTCTAAACTGCACAATTATCTTGACGGTCTACATTGTCTGGGGAGAGGGTCGACCTCTTTGCAGTCACTATGTCTCCTGCCGTGGAGAACACCCTCTCGCTAGGAACTGAAGTGCCAGGCACAGCCAGGTAGCGTCTTGTCGTCATGGCAATATGAGGGTATTTACACTCATTGCTTTTCCACCATGCCAGTGGAACACCAACCTTGCTGCCTTGTAGGATGCCTCCTCTTTGATGGTGTTGGCAAACGGCTTGCCTGTGTCCATGCCCGCAAAGGTCTAGGTGAGACAGGGACTTGAATCTTGGATCCAGTGCAGTAGATCTATGAAGGTAGTCCTGTACATTAGGGTGGTATCTGGGGGTTCAGGTCCTCTCTAATGGCAGCCTTGACATTTCTAGTGATGGTGCTGTCTTCCTCACTTGGGGCCATGGATTGTAGAATCCTTGAATCCTTGTTTTCACCCCATACTGAAGTGGGTGCGCGAGGATTTCGTAGCGTGGCTCAAGCACTTTCACCATATTTTTAACCCTTTGTTTTCCACAACAGAGTACGACCTCATGTCTGCAGTGATAAACATCCCAATAGATTTGGTGATGGCTTTAGTCCGGTCTGATTCTGCAGCAAAGGGCTTAAATGCCGCGGTGAGAAGTTGTTGTCTCTTGGCTGAGTTGGCTCCCGTCACTGACACACCAGGGGGATGAGGCTTTAAATGTGTGGCCATGCTCTGTATTTCCATGATCATACCCTACACACCGTAAGACTGTTGTCCACCACCCTTCTTCCATCATATTTGACAGGAAAGCCAACATGCTCCCATACAAGAGACTTAAATGAAGAGGGAGGCTTTTCCAGTTCTTCAGCTCCTCCACTAGCCATGTCTGTCACTGCTCTCTTTTCTTCTTTGCTTTTTGCAACGTGAGCATCCAGAATTGATTCGTTGTGATTCAACATGCTCCATTCACGTGAACAGTACACACAACTGCTTTAAAAAAATAATCAGGCTTCAGAGTAAAACAGCACACATCTGTCTTGTCTTTATCTTTTCACTGCAACTCTGCATCCAGATTTAGGGAATATTACTTTAAAAAGTAAATGTGGCAGTAGAACTCTATTTCACACTATGATTAAACTTTGCAATTGATCCGCGGTTCACATGCGTGCCAAACCGTGGGGATCGCGGATCAACTACGGCCTGTTACACCGCTAATGCTCGCACACAGACACTGACACATGACACACATACATACACACACACACACACACACCAACACTGACACACACACACACACACACACACACACACACACACACACACACACACACACACACCAACACTGACACACACACACACACACACACACACACACACACACACACACACACACACACACACACACACACACACACACGCAACCCGACACACACAAACACACACACAAACACACACCAGGCTACACAAGCTATAAGACATCTGCTGTAACCGGCCAACAGCTCTGTTGCAGGCTGTTGCGGCAAACATTCCAGACGGACCAACGTGATGAGCAACACGAGCCCAGTCATTGTTCTCGCTCACACAGAGAAGGTCTCTATTGTGTTTCTTTCTGAGCTGGGAACATTGGAAAGGTTTCTCAATATTTGAAGGTTCCTCAAAAGAGCAGAGGTCCACTTATCGGAGTTATCATCACTATCGAACAGTAAATCTTTCAGAATAAAATACAATAAAATAGAATTCCTATTTTCTAGGTCCATAGAAATACAATTAAATGAATAGCAATGTATTTTCTAGGACTTATATTTCTATGGTCTAGCCTACCTATGAAGGGACTTACAGTTTTTTTTCAATTGCTAACAAGCATCGGTCAATACTGAAGCCACTTTTTCAAAACTCTTCACACAGTCTGTATTACCAACATGCATCTTGGCCAAACAGTTGATCTCACCTCCAAAACTCACTCAAACCACCAAAACACTTCAAAATAAGCTTGTTCGACCAGAACACGGGCAACAATTCTCACTCAGAAAGCAGACATTGTCACTCACAACACACTGACCTAAAAAACACTAACAACAGGGAGCATTACATAAATTATTAACTTTTCTCTTTGAAGTTAGAATGATTTTTCACATAAATCAGTATTTCATTATTGTGCCAATGTGCGTCTAGGTGGTAGGTGTAGGAGTCAGGCGAAGGAGAGCAGGGATGTCTGAGAAGCATGTTTTAATAAGATAGAACCCGTGGAACGGAGGAGGCACGGAGGAACAAACAAAGTTATACTTCAGAACCCATGAAAACAAATAACAGGAAAACCAAACCGAGCACCTCACAATAAAATAATAATCCTGCACAAACTTAGACAGGCAACAGGTTACCATTATACACACAGAGATGAACCCAAATGAAACCAGGTGTGAAAAAGAACCAAAGACAAAACAAACAGAAAAGGAAAAAGGGATTGGTGGCGGCTAGTAGACCGGCGAGCGCCGCCCGAACAGGGAGAGGAGTTACCTTCGGTAGAAGTCGTGACAATTATAGAATAAGAATGAATCAGAAATGCAGCAATTTGCTTCAATAGTCGTAATTTTTTCGATATCTTTGTATATAGTAATTTACTTTTGAAAAATAACAAGTTCAAACAAAAGCAAATTCCTGAAATTCCAGGGCATTCTTCTGGAATGTCTTGTCGAACCCTGGCAGTCTTCAGGAGAAGTGTCTCCACACCATGGCAGTCTTCAGGAGAAGTGTCTCCACACCATGGCAGTCTTCAGGAGAAGTGTCTCCACACCCTGGCAGTCTTCAGGAGAAGTGTCTCCACACCCTGGCAGTCTTCAGGAGTAGTGTCTCCACACCCTGGCAGTCTTCAGGAGTAGTGTCTCCACACCCTGGCAGTCTTCAGGAGAAGTGTCTCCACACCCTGGCAGTCTTCAGGAGTAGTGTCTCCACACCCTGGCAGTCTTCAGGAGTAGTGTCTCCACACCATGGCAGTCTTCAGGAGAAGTGTCTCCACACCCTGGCAGTCTTCAGGAGAAGTGTCTCTACACCCTGTCAGTCTTCAGTAGAAGTGTATCCACACCCTGTCAGTCTTCAGGAGAAGTGTCTCCACACCCTGGCAGTCTTCAGGAGAAGTGTCTCCACACCCTGGCAGTCTTCAGGAGAAGTGTCTCTACACCCTGGCAGTCTTCAGGAGATGTGTCTCCACACCCTGCCAGTCTTCAGGAGAAGTGTCTCCACCCCCTGCATTCATAGCTTCCAGTAAGGACATCTGGTCATGTGGATGGTGGTCATAAACCTTCCACCTCCACGCAGAGAGAAACTATGGGGTTTAGGAAGGGGTGAACAGAGGCAGGAATAGTACTGCCATCCTGGGATGAGCAGCAAGCCAGTCTGACTGCAGCAGAGTGGTGGAATGCCACATGATCCCACACAACAACGACGGTAGGGGAGTTTCTGGCCCCTCTCTCCTCCGCTGGTACAAGTTGATTATGCAGATCATCCAGAAAATAACTGAGCCTCTCTGTATTGTAGGGGCCAATGAGTGGTTTGTGTAACAGCAAAACATCCTTGGACAGTGCTGCACACATTGTGATGTTAGCTCCTCTCTGGCCTGAGACATCCACTCTCTGTCCAATCACATTTCTTTCCCTGCGGCATGTTTTTGCCAGGTTGAATCCAGCTTCATCCACAAAGATGAATGTATATGCAGTTTGCCTGGCTTCCATCTCCATTACTCTCTAAAATACAGTAAATCCATAGTTTTACTGTACTTTTAATTATGCATAGCTGTGTATGTACCCTGTTGGGTTATTGAACAGACATCTTACCTGGACATATTGATACTGGACTTCTTTCACACATTCACCGTTTCTCTCAAAGTGTACAGTGTACAACTGCTTCCTCCTTATTTTATGTTTCTCTGGGATTCTGGCAATTGTTGTTGTGCTGACCGTATTCACATTCCCAAAAGTGATATTGTCTGCCAGCACTCTGTCCTGAGTTTCCCACAGTTTAATTGCATTGTTGCCAATTACCATGTCAACAATGGCAATTTCCTGCACATCTGATATTATTCAGCCTCTCCCTCCTGTGGGAGGCAACATTGGGATCCTACTGAAAAACAACAAACCAATCAATATATTTCAAAATGTCAGTACATGTAAAAATGTGAACATACTGTATTGTACTGTAATATGTAGTTCAATTATCATTGAAGGATGCACATCTCACTGGAAAATTCATACTATTGATGACACTGTTGAGCGCTGCAGATTTGGTTGCACCCTTCAACCGGCCTCTCTCAAAGAGAGAACATGGTTTACAATATGGTCAATAATTGTGGCCCTTATCTCATCAGAGACCACCTCTCTTGGTCTTCCTCTCCTTTGTCCTCCACACATTCTCCCTCTGTTGTTGTTATACAACTCTCCCTGACACTCTTCTCTCCCCACCAACCTGTCTCCCTCTCCCTGACACTCTTCTATCCCCACCAACCTGTCTCCCTCTCCCTGACACTCTTCTTTCCCCACCAACCTGTCTCCCTCTCCCTGCCACTCTTCTCTCCCCACCAACCTGTCTCCCTCTCCCTGACACTCTTCTCTCCCCACCAACCTGTCTCCCTCTACCTGCCACTCTTCTATCCCCACCAACCTGTCTCCCTCTCCCTGACACTCTTCTATCCCCACCAACCTGTCTCCCTCTACCTGCCACTCTTCTATCCCCACCAACCTGTCTCCCTCTCCCTGCCACTCTTCTATCCCCACCAACCTGTCTCCCTCTCCCTGACACTCTTCTCTCCCCACCAACCTGTCTCCCTCTCCCTGCTACTCTTCTATCCCCACCAACCTGTCTCCCTCTCCCTGCCACTCTTCTATCCCCACCAACCTGTCTCCCTCTCCCTGCCACTCTTCTATCCCCACCAACCTGTCTCCCTCTCCCTGACACTCTTCTCTCCCCACCAACCTGTCTTCCTCTCCCTGCCGCTCTTCTATCCCCACCAACCTGTCTCCCTCCCCCTGCCACTCGTCTATCCCCACCAAGCTGTCTCCCTCTCCCTGCCACTCTTCTATCCCCACCAACCTGTCTCCCTATCCCTGCCACTCTTCTCTCCCCACCAACCTGTCTCCCTCTCCCTGCCACTCTTCTCTCCCCACCAACCTGTCTCCCTCTCCCTGCCACTCTTCTCTCCCCACCAACCTGTCTCCCTCTCCCTGCCACTCTTCTCTCCCCACCAACCTGTCTCCCTCTCCCTGACACTCTTCTCTCCCCACCAACCTGTCTCCCTCTCCCTGCCACTCTTCTCTCCCCACCAACCTGTCTCCCTCTCCCTGCCACTCTTCTCTCCCCACCAACCTGTCTCCCTCTCCCTGCCACTCTTCTTTCCCCACCAACCTGTCTCCCTCTCCCTGCTACTCTTCTATCCCCACCAACCTGTCTCCCTCTCCCTGCCACTCTTCTTTCCCGACCAACCTGTCTCCCTCTCCCTGACACTCTTCTTTCCCCACCAACCTGTCTCCCTCTCCCTGCCACTCTTCTTTCCCCACCAACCTGTCTCCCTCTCCCTGACACTCTTCTTCCCCCACCAACCTGTCTCCCTGACACTCTTCTTTCCCCACCAACCTGTCTCCCTCTCCCTGCCACTCTTCTTTCCCCACCAACCTGTCTCCCTCTCCCTGACACTCTTCTTCCCCCACCAACCTGTCTCCCTGACACTCTTCTTTCCCCACCAACCTGTCTCCCTCTCCCTGCCACTCTTCTTTCCCCACCAACCTGTCTCCCTCTCCCTGACACTCTTCTTTCCCCACCAACCTGTCTCCCTCTCCCTGACACTCTTCTCTCCCCACCAACCTGTCTCCCTCTCCCTGACACTCTTCTTTCCCCACCAACCTGTCTCCCTCTCCCCACCAACCTGTCTCCCTCTCCCTGCTACCCTTCTCTCCCCACCAACCTGTCTCCCTCTCCCTGCCACTCTTCTCTCCCCACCAACCTGTCTCCCTCTCCCTGCCACTCTTCTCTCCCCACCAACCTGTCTCCCTCTCCCTGACACTCTTCTTTCCCCACCAACCTGTCTCCCTCTCCCTGACACTCTTCTCTCCCCACCAACCTGTCTCCCTCTCCCTGACACTCTTCTTTCCCCACCAACCTGTCTCCCCTCCCTGACACTCTTCTTTCCCCACCAACCTGTCTCCCTCTCCCTGCCACTCTTCTTTCCCCACCAACCTGTCTCCCTCTCCCTGACACTCTTCTTTCCCCACCAACCTGTCTCCCTCTCCCTGCCACTCTTCTCTCCCCACCAACCTGTCTCCCTCTCCCTGCTACCCTTCTCTCCCCACCAACCTGTCTCCCTCTCCCTGACACTCTTCTCTCCCCACCAACCCGTCTCCCTCTCCCTGACACTCTTCTTTCCCCACCAACCTGTCTCCCCTCCCTGACACTCTTCTTTCCCCACCAACCTGTCTCCCTCTCCCTGACACTCTTCTCTCCCCACCAACCTGTCTCCCTCTCCCTGACACTCTTCTTTCCCCACCAACCTGTCTCCCCTCCCTGACACTCTTCTTTCCCCACCAACCTGTCTTCCTCTCCCTGACACTCTTGTCTCCCCACCAACCTGTCTCCCTCTCCCTGACACTCTTCTTTCCCCACCAACCTGTCTCCCTCTCCCTGACACTCTTCTCTCCTCACCAACCTGTCTCCCTCTCCCTGCTACTCTTCTTTCACCACCAACCTGTCTCCCCTCCCTGACACTATTCTTTCCCCACCAACCTGTCTCCCTCTCCCTGCTACTCTTCTTTCCCCACCAACCTGTCTCCCTCTCCCTGCCACTCTTCTCTCCCCACCAACCTGTCTCCCTCTCCCTGCCACTCTTCTCTCCCCACCAACCTGTCTCCCTCTCCCTGCCGCTCTTCTCTCCCCACCAACCTGTCTCCCTCTCCCTGACACTCTTCTATCCCCACCAACCTGTCTCCCTCTCCCTGCTACTCTTCTCTCCCCACCAACCTGTCTCCCTCTCCCTGACACTCTTCTATCCCCACCAACCTGTCTCCCTCTCCCTGCTACTCTTCTCTCCCCACCAACCTGTCTCCCTCTCCCTGCCACTCTTCTCTCCCCACCAACCTGTCTCCCTCTCCCTGACACTCTTCTTTCCCCACCAACCTGTCTTCCTTGATCCATGTTTCCAAAAGAAATCCTTCCGGTGTCGTCCTCTTTTGTCTGTTTGGTAACGAGAATAAAAACAGGACACTTGGGTCGGCTTTCAGCTGAAACTGCAATCAGGTGTGTTTAGAATTATTAAATATTCTGCTGAGATTTTCCATATGTTTCAATCTGCTTACTGCAGAAATGCACAACATTTGCCATCGTTCTGTTTAGAATGTGTTTTTAACAGTTGTGGAAACTGGAGTATGAATGAGAAAAGAGTTGATGGATTTCGGAGAATGTGGTCATTGATGCATTTTGTGTGAAGGCAATGAAAAATGATTCTCAGTTTGGTCCACATACACTCCTGTTTTGCTGACTGTGTGAAGAGTTTTGACAATGTGACTTCAGTTTTGACTAATGTATGTTAGCAATTGAAAAACAACTGTGGTGATGGGTGTGACAGACGTGTGGCAGTGGTGGGTTTAGGACTGCCTGCTGTAGGGACAGTTGTTGGAGTGTGTGTGTGTGTGTGTGTGTGTGTGTGTGTGTGTGTGTGTGTGTGTGTGTGTGTGTGTGTGTGTGTGTGTGTGTGTGTGTGCGTGTGCGTGCGTGCGTGCGGTAACCTGGATGGTAATGTTGAATTAGGTTGTTGTTTGGTTGTTGTTTGGTCAGTATGGGGACCATGTAGGCTACACAGGGCTGCCGTGAGGAGATGTTGAATTAGTGTTGGGGCACAGACAGATGTCCAGGGCCAGCTGTCTGACTACTGCAGCACAGGGACACAATGTTTCCCTCTCTCTAGTCGGTTGAGATTTACACTCACAGATACTGTAGAGCAGGAATCCCCACCTGCCGGCCCGCGGGCTGAATTTGGCCTGCAGAGGATTTTCATTTGGCCCTCTAAAATGTATATTTTTTTATTATTTAATTGTTGAACATAAAGGATTGTAAAAACACCAGCAAATCAGCTCTAAGTGATTTTAATTTTGTAAATGTGTTCCAAAGTATTCCCACCCGTAATAAAGAGATATTTGACCTAGATATTTTGTGTGTATGTACCGTACGTGTGAAGTTTTACATGTATGTAGTTCTGTCATTGAGCTGTTCTTGTCAATGAGTGTTCTGTAGTATTTCATGTTTCATGATGTGTGGACTCCAGGAAGAGTAGCTGCTGCCATCACAACAGCTAATGGGGATCCTAATACAATACCAAATATATGTGATCGTATGCAAATGTGAGGTAGGTCTGAATTTTTTTGTTGTCAAATATTATATCTGTTTGGGCCTAGAGGTCAATTTGCAGTCTACACATTTCTTGTAATTATGTTCCCGGCCCCCCGACCATCCGCTCAAGACAAAAATCAGCCCGTGGCTGAATCTAGTTGATGATCCCTGCTATAGAGAGACTCAAAAGATCTGGCGTTCTGTTCTTGAACAAGCCACTTAACCCTACTTTCTCCAGGGTCATCGTCATTAGTGGCTGATCCCCTGGCCGTGATCCCATTCTCCGAAGGTTTCTCAGGGGGAGTGAGATATGCAAAAACACATTTCCATTTCACACTTCACACCTGTACAGGTTACCCACTTGTACATATAGTGAAACAGGACTATATAAGAACCCCTAATTATTAATCATATTATTATTACTATTATATACAGCACATAGCCAACATTGGAGCAAAACCCTGACCATGACTAAATCTGTCTCTGTTTTCAGTCTATTTGGTTGAACACGTAGTCTCCCTCATGTGCATGTCAGGAGGGTTGGGAATACCATCAGACAATAAAACAAAATATTTTCCATTCACATCAAACAATAATGTTGTATTTGAGGTACAGATCCTTGAATTTCAAGGATCTAAATGGGAAATTTGTCCGACAGCCGTGGGGAAATGTCTATTCTTACATTTCCTGTGTGAAATTGGATGGATAACTATAAATATAGCTTTTTGGAATGAACTTTTTCAAAATAAACAGTTTTTCCAGGAAAATCTCTCAAAAACAAAAACATAACATGGCTCTATTACCTCAATCGACCTCGAACACACAAACATTTGTCAGGTCATTGCTATTGTTATTTATGGTCATCTGGAAACAGTAGGTCTGAGTTGAAATTATTGGTGACTATAACTGTTAACTGCTAATAGAATCACAAGTCCACTATGTTGACAATGCATAGTGGGAAGGAATATATTGGATAGTGGATTGCTTGAAATAATGAATATTACGCTAGGAAACCATGCAGAAACCACAGCCTGGGAATCTAAACGGTTTCACGATTGTTTCACCATTTCAGAGATTATAAACCACTGCTCAGGCATTTTACTTTGATGGACTGAAGGCTTTCATTATCTTGTTCAGCCAGTAGGGGGCGTCCATCCCTCCATTTCACATGACCATCTTGTCCCCAGTGATTGGCATGGATAACGTTCCCATAGTGCTGTTTGACATGACATGTCAACATATGGTCCTCATTAACTCCTGGGTCCTTTGGAAATTCCCATGGTAACAAGCGATGCTGAAGAGCATTCTGGGAATTATCTGCAGTAATCTGAAAAAGAAAGACAGCATCAGGTTTCTCTTCAGGGCAGAGCTGTCCAGCCTAAATTGATTGGCTACTTGTATACCTAGCTAGCTTCCCTGATAATCTAGAGTAGAGTTGACCAACATGCGCGTTGATTATTTGACGTATAGATTATACAAAGTAAATTATAATCAGCATACCAGTAGTGTGGCATCTGGGCAGTGGGCTCAGGAAGTGCCCCTCACGCTGTAATTTCAGCCATATTAGGAGTAGAAACAGTGCGGCTGGACTAATGAGCTAAGTGACTGCAGGTGCCCACTAGGGACCCACTTACACCCAGTATTGACTGACTAAACCCCTCTCACTCTACCCAGCTTGCAGGTGCATTTGGATGGGATCAGGGCTAGAAGCTAAGGAATGGATCCCCCCATGCTCATCTGCAAGGAATCCCAGAAGAGGTCCACACAGCCAGGCAACCAGCCTACAACCAGCCCTCCCTCCAAGACCCAGGTATGAGAACCACTAACTTCAGTAATCTACAGCCAGTTACATATGACATTTTAGTCATTTACCAGACGCTCTTATCCAGAGTGACTTACAGTAGTGAGAGCATACATTTAAATATTCTTTCATACTAATTCCCTGTGGGAATCGAACCCACAGCCCTGGTGCCATTCTCTGCCAACTGAGCTACGCGAGACCATAGGGGGCTTGCTCAACCGCTACCTGAATGTGGTGCTCCTAAACCCTGAATAACAGCCTGCTTCTGGATCATTTGGCTTGGAGCTGTTGTGAAGGGTTTGAGTGGGATGTATGGAGGCATCCACGCGGGAACCGGCTCTAAAACCCTATTTTGAAGCAGCAGGTTGCCACGGGAACAGTGCTCATTCCTGATCGGCCTCATCCCAACCCTGCTGTGCCCAATAGGGAACTCTGTCAATTATTAGATGACACACACTGCAGACAGCAAGGTGGTGTAGATAGACGAGGACAAAAGGTGGAAAACAACAACAAAACGTGAATGGCCATGAGCCATTTTCTTGATGAAAACATACTCAAAATGGAAAAGTGGCCTAGGTTCATTTGATCAACATTGATCAACATTGCTAGGGAAAGATCAGAAATATAGCTGCAAAATAGCTCAATAAGATTAAACTCTGGGTAGGCCGTCATTGTAAATAAGAATAAAAAATAGAAATTACAATTCAAACTCTACTTGGCTCAGAATGTTAGATAACCAAAGGAGCCGCAGTTCAGGAAGTCCCCGCCCTCTTTCCTCCTCCTAGTTTAATCTTAACCTAACCCCCCCCAGCTCCTTACACCCCTTACTGTGACTGAAGCAATTAGGCCATGCGAGATACACACTAACGACTCTCCCTGGTCTTTTAAGATAACTGGAGGGAGGGATGGAAGAGAGGGAGGGAGGAGGGGACAGTAGGTGACATGTTGTTAGAGGGGATGCAGCGATCCGGTCAGTTGTGTATTGGCTCAGAGGGAGCCTGACGTTGTGTGTGTGTGTGTGTGTGTGTGTGTGTGTGTGTGTGTGTGTGTGTGTGTGTGTGTGTGTGTGTGTGTGTGTGTGTGTGTGTGTGTGTGTGTGTGTGTGTGTGTGTGTGTGTGTGTGTGTGTGTGTGTGTGTGTGTGTGTGTGTGTGTGTCTAAACACTCTAGATGATTGTGTGAACTTCCACAGATGGCCTCTGAGAGCTGTCAGCTTCGGAGGCAATGACAGCACCTCTGAGGCCAAGTAGCACTTCTAGAGACACCCTAACCCCCTGCCTCGCTGGCTCAAGGAATTGTCCCTCACAGATCAACTCCTTGTAATGGCCTCCTTGGAGATTGCAGTTGTCTTACCCGTAAGTGCGTGTCCTTCAATGTATTTATACTTGAGATATTGCTTTTCAACAGGAAAAGTTCAAAAATCATTGGAAGACATATTTAAGTCATTGTGGTACAGGCCGATTCCAGCTACTAACAAACATGGTTCAATTCACATGATCCACACACAACAGAGGTAGACTGTGAGAATAACTTCATACTAACCAACATCAACGGATGAGTTTTTGTGTGAGTATTTAAAAAACCTGAGCTTTTCTTTACTCACAACAATCAAATTAGCAACATAATAATAAACCCTAACCCAATTCAACAACATAAAGGCCACAAAAACTCCATTCAGGGTGTTATGTCATGCATCATCAGATTGCGTGACATCATAGTGATGCAGGTCTCTAACTCCCTTTAACCCAAGTATCCAGTAGCTCCAGTCCCCTCTGTAGAGGGCCTGTATGTGTGTGTGTGTGTGTCTGTGTCTGTGTGTGTGTGTGCCTTTATTTTGCTAAGCGGCGGTATAAAAATCAGCAGGACCACTGAGCTCCGAGTGCTGATCCCTTCCACCCTGTCCAACCCCTTCATCCCTTCCACCCTGTCCAACCCCTTCATCCCTTCCACCCTGTCCAACCCCTTCATCCCTTCCACCCTGTCCAACCCCTTCATCCCTTCCACCCTGTCCAACCCCTTCATCCCTCCACCCTGTCCAACCCCTTCATCCCTTCCACCCTGTCCAACCCCTTCATCCCTTCCACTCTGTCCAAGCCCTTCATCCCTTCCACCCCTCGACCCTGTCCAACCCCTTCCATCCCCTTCCACCCCTCCACCCTGTCCAACCTCTTCCATCCCCTTCCACCCCTCGACCCTGTCCAACCCCTTCCATCCCCTTCCACCCCTCCACCCTGTCCAACCTCTTCCATCCCCTTCCACCCCTCCACCCTGTCCAACCCCTTCCATCCCCTTCCACCCCTCCACCCTGTCCAACCCCTTCAATCCCCTTCCACCCCTCCACCCTGTCCAACCCCTTCCATCCCCTTCCACCCCTCCACCCTGTCCAACCCCTTCCATCCCCTTCCACCCCTCCACCCTGTCCAACCCCTTCAATCCCCTTCCACCCCTCCACCCTGTCCAACCCCTTCCAACCCCTTCCACCCCTCCACCCTGTCCAACCCCTTCCATCCCCTTCCACCCCTCCACCCTGTCCAACACCTTCCATCCCCTTCCACCCCTCCACCCTGTCCTACCACTTCCATCCCCTTCCACCCCTCCACCCTGTCCAATCCTTTTCATCCCCTTCCACCCCTCCACCCTGTCCAACTTCTTCCATCCCCTCCACCCTGTCCAACCCCCTTCCAACCCCTTCCACCCCTCCACCCTGTCCAACCCCTTCCATCCCCTTCCACCCCTCCACCCTGTCCAACCCCTTCCATCTCCTTCCACCCCTCCACCCTGTCCAACCCCTTCCAACCCCTTCCACCCCTCCACCCTGTCCAACCCCTTCCAACCCCTTCCACCCCTCCACCCTATCCAACCCCTTCCATCCCCTTCCACCCCTCCACCCTGTCCAACCCCTTCCATCTCCTTCCACCCCTCCACCCTGTCCAACCCCTTCCAACCCCTTCCACCCCTCCACCCTGTCCAACCCCTTCCATCCCCTTCCACCCCTCCACCCTGTCCAACCCCTTCCATCCCCTTCCACCCCTCCAACCTGTCCAACTTCTTCCATCCCCTCCACCCTTTCCACTTTAGAAAAATGTTAGTTCTAATCCCACTCGCCCATCTCCAACCTAATACCCACACAGTCAAGTTGAGGTGTGAATTCTCTCTGACAAGTGTGTCCATATCCCGGGGGGCACGGGGTCGTTCACTTCACTCCTCCCTGTTTACGGATGAGGTGAGAGGTTTCCCCACTTCCAAAAAGGAGGAAAGAGGGAGGTAAAGGGGAATGGCAGTAGGGTAATCTGATGTTTACAATGCATTTACTGTAGCAGTAGGGTATTCTAATGTTTACTGTAGTAGTTGAGGGAATGAGCACAACATGCAGCTAGCTCTTTCTGGCCTCAGCGATGACAACTCACAACAAGCCTCAAACAGTAGGCCTACATAGATAATAGATAATTGGCTATATAGACGGGTGTTTTTTGTTGTTGCAGCAAACCGATGCAAGGCGTGCGCAACTTGGGGCAAAACAGACAGCTTTGGCTTAATATATTTCCTCTCCAAATGTTTCTTAAAAACATACACTTAACAAAAATATAAACACAACATGTAAAGTGTTGGTCCCATGTTTCATGAGCTGAAATAAAAGATCCCAGAAATGTTACACATGCACAAAAGCTTATTTCTCTCAAATATTGTCCACAAATTTGTTTACATACCTGTTAGTGAGCATTTATCCTTTGACAAGATAATCCATCCACCTGACAGATGTGGCATATCAAGAAGCTGATTAAACAGCATGATCATTACACAGGTGCACCTTGTGGTGGGGACAATTTAAGGCCACTCTAGAATGTGCAGTTTTGTCCCACAACACAACACCACAGATGTCTCAAGTTTTGAGGGAGTGTGCAATTGGCATGCTGACTGCAGGAATGTCCACCAGAGCTGTAGCCAAATAATTGAATGTTCATGTCTCTACCATAAGCCGCCTCCAAAGTCGTTTTAGAGAATTCGGCAGTACGTCTAACCGGCCTCACAACTGCAGACCACGTGTATGGTGTTGTTTTGCTGATGTCAACGTTGTGAACAGAGTGCCCCATGGAAGTGGTGGGGTTATGGTATGAGCAGGCATAATCTACGGACAAAAAACAAAATTGCATTTTAGTGATGGCAATTTGAATGCAAAGAGATACTGTGACGAGACCCTGAGGCACATTGACGTGCCATTCATCTGACACCATCACCTATTTTTTCAGCGTGATAATGCAAGAATTAACCCAAAAAAGCGGTGAAACTGATTTTGAGGTCCAGAATTTGAGGGGTCGAACGAAGTACCATGAAATGGTCACTCAAACTTTCTCTGACCCGTGTGACCTGCCCCTGATTGGTTGCTAGTCACGTTGTTAGGGGCAGGGCAGCCCCTCTGACTGTGCAGGCCTCTGTCCCCTCACGCCTCCTCTGAGTAGACTTCTGAGATGGAGTGCGTGCATAAGTGAGTTAATATTGTTTTTGGAACTTGTGTCCGTTTACAATTTACTGTTGGTAGCAGTTACTGATAATTGTTATCTTATCTAGCCTTGATCTATACAGTCTTAATGCAGCCATTTATATTTCTACAGTCCTTACAAATGGTATCATTGCTCTTGCATTGCTACTACATTGGATGCTTGCTCGTGTAATGCTAATTGTGTACAGCCTATTCATGACTGTTTATCTCCTGTTTTACAGAACCAAATCCTTCCCACGTTTATTCCCTGTCTGTTGTGCGTGTATATGGGGAAATTCCACGGTGACAGAATAATGCTGCAACTCCGATTTTTCACTTTATAAACTCTGCGAGATTGCCACATTCCCCTCTGACCGGGGGAGGTGCTAGCAGATCACAGATCAGCCCAAATGGAGAGTTGATACCTTCAGTTACAGTTGTTGGTTCGCTAGCTAGTGAATATTTGCCATATTTGCGTAGTACATACACTACATGACAAAAAGTATGTGGACGCCTGCTCGTCGAACACCTCATTCCAAAATCATGGTCATTAATATGGAGTTGGTCCGTCCTCTGCTGCTATATCAGCCTCCACTCTTCTGGGAAGCCTTTCCACTAGATGTTGGAACATTGCTGCTGGGATTTGCTTCCATTCAACCATAAGAGCATTGGTGAGGTCGGTAACTGATGTTGTGCGATTAGGCCTGGTTCGCAGTCGGCGTTCCAATTCATCCCAAAGGTGTCCGATGGGGTTGAGGTCAGGGCTCTGTACATGTCAGTTAAGTTCTTCCACACTGACCTCGACAAACCATTTCTGTATGGATCTCGCTTTGTTCACAGGGGCATATTATGAATGCGTTTCCACTGCTCCAGAGTCCAATGGTGGCAAGAACCATTTCATGAAGTTCCCTGACGAACAGTTATTGTGCTGACTTTGCTTCCAGAGGCAGTTTGGCATTCGGTAGTGAGTGTTGCAACCGAGGACAGGTGATTTTTTTACTCGTTACGTGCTTCAGCACTCGGTGGTCCCTTTCTGTGAGCTTGTGTGGCCTACCAGTTTGCGGCTGAGCCGTTGCTCCTGGACGTTTCCACTTCACTTACAGTTGACCGGGGCAGCTCCAAAAGGGCAGAAATTTGACGAACGGACATGTTGGAAAGGTGGCATCATATGACAGTGCCACGTTGAAAGTGACTGAGCTCTTCAGGAAGGACATTCTACTGCCAATGTCTGTCTATGGGGATCGCGGGACTGTGTGCTCGATTTTATACACCTGACAGCAACGGGTGTGGCTGAAATAGCCAAATTCACTAATTTGAAGGGGTGTCCATATACACTATATATACACATTGCATTCGGAAAGTTTCAGACCCCTTGACTAGTTCCACATTTTGTTATAGCCTTATTCTAAATTGATTTTTTTTAAAGTATAATCTCATCAATCTACACACAATACCCCATAATGACAAAGCAGAAACTAGTTTTTAGAAATAAAAATTTTAATATCACATTTACATAAGTATTTACTCAGTACTTTGTTGAAGCAGCAAATACAGCCTCCAGTCTTCTTGGGTATGACGCTACAAGCTTGGTACACCTGGATTTGGGGAGTTTCTCCCATTCTTCTCAGCAGATCCTCTCAAGCTCTGTCAGGTTGGATGGGGAGTGTTGCTGCACAGCTATTTTCAAGTCACTCCAGAGATGTTTGATCTGATTCAAGTCCGGGCTCTGGCTGGGCCACTAAATTACATTTAGAGACTTGTCCCAAAGCCACTCCTGCGTTGACTTGGCTGTGTGCTTAAGGTTATTGTCCTGTTGGAAGGTGAACCTTCGTCCCAGTCTGAGGTCCTGAGTGCTCTCAAACAGGTTTTCATCAAGGATTTCTCTGTACTTTGCTCCGTTCATATTTCCCTTGATCCTGCCACCACCATCCTTAACCGTAGGGATGGTGCCAGGTTTCCGCCAATCAGGTTGTCGAAACATCTCAAGTATGACCAACGGAAACAGGATGCACCTGAGCTCAATTTTGAGTCTCACAGCAAAGGGTCTGAATACTTACGTAAATAAGGTATTTCTGTTTTTTATTTTTAATACATTTGAAAACATTTCTGAAAACCTGTTTTTGCTTTGTCAGGGGGAAAAAGGGGGGGGGAAACAATTGAGTCCATTTTAGAATAAGGCTGTATAGTAGGAAAATGTGGAACAAATATCTGAATTCTTTCCAATTGCACTGTATATGTAATGTAATGTAAAGTCAAAACACCACAAAACAAGACATGGTATCAAGAAGAAGATACAACGAGCTGAAACAAGCCACCACAATTCCCCACATGGTAGCTTCTTGTCATTGTTGCTAGCTATCTGACCGTTCAGAATGATAACACCACACTCTTTTGCCTTTACGATGCACGCGAGCATCATTTTTGTTACGTCAACCCACCCATCTATTAGGCAGGTTTGGAAAAGCATCAAGTTTATAACCCAAAATCTTTTTCTTTTTTTTATACAACAGCCTACATAAATATGGAAATCTGTGACCAATATCAAAGACATTTAATGCTTGACACAGGATAATAGGATTGTCTCAGTAAGATGACCTCAGCCTCTGAAAAGAAAGACAAGCTACAAAGACAGGCACAAAACATTCCCTCTCCTTCTCTCCTTCTCTCATCTATGCGTTATCCAGACAGAAAAAAGAAATAGGCAAAAGAACATTTCGATTTAGAGCAATAAAGAAATGGAATATATTAACTGAGCAAACTAGAAACCTTTCAATATATAAGTTGAAACATTATTTAAAAACCATTTAAATATAGTATATAGAAATGTTGTGGGACTATAGTAGATGAAGAATCAATATATATTTTATTTATATTTTTTATTTATATATATTTTTTATTTTATTTTTTACAGTTGCTCTCTCTGGGGGACAAAAGTGGAAAGGTGCAGAGTGGACAGGCCTCCTCTTAATTGAAATCATGTGAAGCAACTGGTACCTAACATGACAACACTAGAGGACAGGCAAGTTGTCTAGATACACATTCCAGCACCACCTCCACACTGAACCATTTGAGGTATGTGGAATCCTCCTTCAGCAAGGCAGCTCAGGCTGCAAGCAAAGCCCCAGTCCCAGTCTCACTCCTAGCCCTAACATATCTGAGCCGCAACTATGCTGACCCCCCCCCCCCCCCCGAACCTTGCCCCTGCCCCATGCCCCTCCCCCACGCTGTGTAAAAACAAAAATCTCCTTTCCTGCTCCAAGCCCTGAAACTATTGAGTCAACAAATGCCAACTAGAGATTGCAAGGCAGACAGGCAGGCAAGCCGTCAGGGCCGATGGAGGAAGGGGTGGAGTCTCTCTCTTTAATAAACCTGGATTGGAGCCAAAGGCAGATTATTTTCACACAATAACCACCTGTTAAAATCAGCACAGGGACAAAAAAGGAAGAATTTAACAGAGAGAGAGAGCTATAGAAGGAGGGACCGATGGCTCTCTAACATGTGGTTGGCTAAAGAGTGGCCCCTGGAAGGTATTTGGAATGACTTCAAGGCACTCATATGGGAATTCAATTGTGTGGATTTATAGTATTTTTTCCATGGTGTACTATTCCGGAGATATGTAATCAAGGGGCCAAATTTGGTTCCAATTCAGTTTTCTATTGTACTTTCCATTTTGTATTTATTAAGGGTCTCCATTAGCTGCACCAGCTACTTTTCCTGCAGTCCAATAACAATTACATACAATAAAACAATACATAACACAAGACATTATTACATACTACTCTACCATAACATATCTACAATACAAGACATTATTACATAATACTCTACCATAACATATCTACAATACATAACACAAGACATTATTACACACTACTCTGCAATAACACATCTACAATACATAACACAAGACATTATTACATACTACTCTACCATAACATATCTACAATACATAACACAAGACATTATTACACACTAGTCTACCATAACATATCTACAATACAAGACATTATTACATAATACTCTACCATAACATATCTACAATACATAACACAAGACATTATTACACACTACTCTACCATAACATATCTACAATACATAACACAAGACATTATTACACACTAGTCTACCATAACATATCTACAATACATAACACAAGACATTATTACACACTACTCTACAATAACATATCTACAATACATAACACAAGACATTATTACATAATACTCTACCACAACATATCTACAATACATAACACAAGACATTATTACATACTACTCTACCATAACATATCTACAATACATAACACAAGACATTATTACATACTACTCTACCATAACATATCTACAATACAAAATCAATAATAAAGCAAAATAACAATATTCAAATGTACAGTGCCTTGCGAAGGTATTCGGCCCCCTTGAACTTTGCGACCTTTTGCCACATTTCAGGCTTCAAACATAAAGATATAAAACTGTATGTGAAGAATCAACAACAAGTGGGACACAATCATGAAGTGGAACGACACTTATTGGATATTTCAAACTTTTTTAACAAATCAAAAACTGAAAAATTGGGCGTGCAAAATTATTCAGCCCCTTTACTTTCAGTGCAGCAAGCAAACTCTCTCCAGAAGTTCAGTGAGGATCTCTGAACGATCCAATGTTGACCTAAATGACTAATGATGATAAATACAATCCACCTGTGTGTAATCAAGTCTCCGTATAAATGCACCTGCCCTGTGATAGTCTCAGAGGTCCGTTAAAAGCGCAGAGAGCATCATGAAGAACAAGGAACACACCAGGCAGGTCCGAGATACTGTTGTGAAGAAGTTTAAAGCCGGATTTGGATACAAAAAGATTTCCCAAGCTTTAAACATCCCAAGGAGCACTGTGCAAGCGATAATATTGAAATGGAAGCAGTATCAGACCACTGCAAATCTACCAAGACCTGGCCGTCCCTCTAAACTTTCAGCTCATACAAGGAGAAGACTGATCAGAGATGCAGCCAAGAGGCCCATGATCACTCTGGATGAACTGCAGAGATCTACAGCTGAGGTGGGAGACTCTGTCCATAGGACAACTATCAGATGACAAATCTGGCCTTTATGGAAGAGTGGCAAGAAGAATGCCATTTCTTAAAGATATCCATAAAAAGTTCCGTTTAAAGTTTGCCACAAGCCACCTGGGAGACACACCAAACATTTGGAAGAAGGTGCTCTGGTCAGATGAAACCAAAATTGAACTTTTTGGCAACAATGCAAAACGTTAAGTTTGGCGTAAAAGCAACACAGCTCATCACCCTGAACACACCATCCCCACTGTCAAAAATGGTAGTGGCAGCATCATGGTTTGGGCCTGCTTTTCTTCAGCAGGGACATGGAAGATGGTTAAAATTGATGGGAAGATGGATGGAGCCAAATACAGGACCATTCTGGAAGAAAACATGATGGAGTCTGCAAAAGACCTGAGACTGGGATGGAGATTTGTCTTCCAACAAGACAATGATCCAAAACATAAAGCAAAATCTACAATGGAATGGTTAAAAAATAAACATATCCAGGTGTTAGAATGGCCAAGTCAAAGTCCAGACCTGAATCCAATTGAGAATCTGTGGAAAGAACTGAAAACTGCTGTTCACAAATGCTCTCCATCCAACCTCACTGAGCTCGAGCTGTTTTGCAAGGAGGAATTGGAAAAAATTTCAGTCTCTCGATGTGCAAAACTGATAGAGACATACCCCAAGCGATTTACAGCTGTAATCGCAGAAAAAGGTGGCGCTACAAAGTATTAACTTAAGGGGGCTGAATAATTTTGCACGCCCACATTTTTCAGTTTTTGATTTGTTAAAAAAGTTTGAAATATCCAATAAATGTCGTTCCACTTCATGATTGTGTCCCACTTGTTGTTGATTCTTCACAAAAAAATACAGTTTTATATCTTTATGTTTGAAGCCTGAAATGTGGCAAAAGGTCGCAAAGTTCTCAGTTTTTTTACATTACATTTACATTTACATTTAAGTCATTTAGCAGACGCTCTTATCCAGAGCGACTTACAAATTGGTGAATTCACCTTCTGACATCCAGTGGAACAGCCACTTTACAATAGTGCATCTAAATCATTAGGGGGGGGGGGGGTGGTGAGAAGGATTACTTATCCTATCCTAGGTATTCCTTGAAGAGGTGGGGTTTCAGGTGTCTCCGGAAGGTGGTGATTGACTCCGCTGTCCTGGCGTCGTGAGGGAGTTTGTTCCACCATTGGGGGGCCAGAGCAGCGAACAGTTTTGACTGGGCTGAGCGGGAACTGTACTTCCTCAATGGTAGGGAGGCGAGCAGGCCAGAGGTGGATGAACGCAGTGCCCTTGCTTGGGTGTAGGGCCTGATCAGAGCCTTACACCCATGTCAATCAATACCTCTCACAAAGACAAGCAGTGATGCAGTCGATCTCTCCTCCACTCTGAGCCAGGAGAGATTGACTTCAGTGGCAGTCGGTGCCATTTAAGATGAGGGAGGATGTTTTTTTAATGAGAATAGCTTTATTTTTATTACAGCATATTGGATGACTGTCATTCATATTCCATTCACCCAGATCAATGTAACATCGATAGGTTTAGGCTACTACATCATACGCACATTTTCCCTGTACCCATCATGAGGTTGCTACAAGCTAGCCTATGAATGAAAGTTTACAACGTAGGTGCACAGGTCAAGAGAAATGTGAGTAATCAAGGTGACAGACATTGACACATTCAATACCGCCTTGCACACTCTTGCCTGAATCTAGCTGTTTTAGGGTGTAATCATTAGTGTAACTGTTGCATGCCAAACATTGAACGGTTCTATTTCGTTCTGTTTAAATAACTTTTTCAACAGAATCGTCGGAATGAATAAACCCCTGATCACACGCAAACACAGTTTGCAGCCACATACAAACAGCATGATCCCTTTGATCGTTGTATAATTCTTTCTTGCATCTACGCACTCTCCTCCTCTCACCTTTTCCCCTCACTTATGGACTTCAGTGCAGAACACATAAGCTCTGTGACCTGGCAACAAAAAAAACTTTACAAGCAAAACCTTCATATCATAACCACTAACTGCTGCACTCAGCCTACACACACAGCCGACATCGGTGTCACCATATTAACATCATAGTCAACATGGCTACTAGAACTAACGCATTAGTAAACCCACTACAATCATGCAGCACAGTGTACAGTCAGCAGCAAGCAGTCACACCGACGGGCCGCAGTGGCAATAAATTAATAAAACCAAAAGCTTACCTTGAGTTCCAGTGTTGGATAGCCATAGCCAGCTAGCTAACATAGCATCCCTCTCTGTTTAATCGGGATGTTTGAGTCGGCTAAACTAGCTAGCTGCATTCACGAACGAATTAAGTGTACAGTAGGTGAAAAAAATACAACTAAATATAGCTCTCTCTCGCTCTCTTTCGCTTCTCCTTAACTTTTTAAGAAATTCATTTGTTCCAAACTATTCCAACTATTGTGTTTCTCTCTTTTTAGTTAACTAATCACCACTGCAGTGCTAGCTAGCTGTAGCTTATGCTTTCAGTACTATATTCATTCTCTGATCCTTGGATTGGGTGGACAACATGTCAGTGCATGCTACAAGAGCATTGATAGGTTAGATGACGTCCTCTGGAAGTTGTCATAATTACTTTGTAAGTCTATGGAAGGGGGTGAGAACCAGGAGCGTCCTAGGTTTTGTATTGATGTCAATGTACCCAGAACCTAACTGTCCTCCGGCTACACAATGGTGCTACCCTGCAGAGTGCTGTTGAGGCTACTGTATACCTTCATTGCAAAACAGTGTATTTTAATCAATTATTTGGAGACGTGATTGTATTTAGTATAGTTTTATCTAAAAAATGATAACTTTTTTAAAATGCTGGCTCTCCGTGTACATCTAAGGGCCATGCTGCTCTGTTCTGAGCCAATTGTAATGTGCCTATGTTCCTCTTTGTGGCACTTGTCCACATTAATGGACAGTAGTCCAGGTGAGACAAAACTAGGGCCTGTAGGGCCTGCCTTGTCTTGTTGATAGAGATGTCAAGAAAGCAGAGCGGCGCTTTATTACGAACAGACCTCTCCCCATCTTAGCTACCATTGCATCAATATGTTTTGTCCATGACAGTTACAATCCAGGGTGACACCAAGCAGTTTAGCCTCCTCAACTTGCTCAATTTAGACATTATTTAGTTGAGGTTTAGGGTTTAGTGAATGATTTGTCCCAAATACAATGCTTTTAGTTTTTGAAATATTTAGGACCAGCTTATTTCTTGCCACCCATTTTAAAACTGACTGCAGCTCTTTTTAAGTGTTGCATTGATTTCACTGACTGTGGTAACAGACGTGTACAATGTTTAATCATCAGCATACATAGACATACACTTAGTCATGTACTAAGTAGGCTGGTCTAGGTCTTATGCAGTGCCATTGCCTCTTCTTCTTGCAAAACAATGAAGCAAATAGGCCTAATGGGGAAAGATAGATACGAAGCCCATTTGCAAACACTTCACCAACAGTATTTCAACACAAAACCTAGTGAATAGTTCTAAAAGAAATCCTATAACTGCGATTTTACATTAATGTAAGATACAAGTTTGCCGACTTCCTAATTTCTGGGTTATATCATGATGGCAACAGTCCAACACAGTTATTATGCTGACAGAGGGTAAGCATAGTAGCTCATGGAAACAGTGGCAACTACTACATAACTGTCAGGGAAACTCAAAACAAAGCCCCTGGCTGGGTGGTGTGTTAAACAGTAGCAGCTAATTAAACGTCCTGACAGCCATGCTAGGTCCGTCCTCGTTTCTCAAATACCTCACAGAGCTGAATTTTGTATTTTTAAACACTCACACACCCTCTCCTCTCTCCCTTCTCTCTCTCCCTGTCTCACTCTCTCTCTTTCTCTCCCGCTTTCACCCTCTCTCTCTTTCTCTCCCTTCTGTCTCTCCGTCCCTCTCCCGCTCTCTCTCCGTCCGTCCCTCTCTCCCGCCGTCTCCCTCTCTCCCGCCGTCTCCCTCTCCCGCCGTCTCCCTCTCCCGCCGTCTCCCTCTCCCTCGCTACTAGCCCACGTGGCCAATGTCAACAGGAGGTGGGGCTCTTGGCAGACACACAAAGAAAAAGATGCTGCTGCCTGTATGGATCCTTTCAAAGGTTAGTGTTGTCTTACGCCTGCTCCAGAAATGAGCCTGCATTACAGCCAAGGCATGCCAAAACAAAACCCAGAAGAAGCATTGGAAATGAGGGCAGGGCTCGACTCGCGTACTCTGAAGACGAAGCTAACTGTCTTGAGAGACTGAGTGGAAGAAGCAAGTCTCCAAGGAGTCGTAAAGAAGCCACGAGGCAATAGGGGAACTCCTGCGACCTATGACAGCTTGAGAAAAACTGATGAAACCGAAAGAAGAACCAGGAAGTCAAGACTGAGAGAGGGGTGGGGGAAAAATCCCCCTAGAGCTCGGCATGAGTTTCCTTGAGACACACACACACACACACACTCTTCCTGTCTGACTAAAGGAAGGGGGGAGTGCGCCACCCTCCTACTCTCCAATCCTCTGTTTCTCAGACAGACAGTTAAGCTCAGAAAGCTTGTAGAGTCAGTTTAAAGGGATTGGACGACGAAGCGGAACCCATGTCCTGTCACTGTGCAGATCCAGTCCGGTGCTTGGGGCCAGCCGTAGTCATAGTGTGCACTATTGTGTGCGGCTGAAGGAGAAGAAGGGGAAAAAAAGGGGGAAAGAAAGACCAGGCCCTTTGTGTGGTGGAGGGACTCACCAGGAGAGAGGTTTTCTCATTACTTTAGCTTTGCCAGCAAGGCAAGGCAAGGCAAGACTCTACCACTGACACACACACCGAACACACACACACACACACACACACACAACACACACACACACACACACACACACACACACACACACACACACACACACACACACACACACACACACACACACACACACACACACACACACACACCATTCAACTTGTCTACACGGCGTGCTGGCTGGCTGCTTCTCTGCCAGTTACATATGTGTGGCACTCAGAGTGGCCAACAGAGACACACCACCGACCGACCGGGCTTCTCCTCCTGATGATAAGAGTCGACGTTGACGTCAGAGACTGGCCCCATGAATATTGATGTTGGAGGATAGTCCGTTTCATAGAAGAACAGAAGGAAGCAAGATGGCGGCCCTTTAGGATTTGTTAAAGAGGAGATCCAGACGGTTTGTTGGAATTTCTACAAAGTGGAGGGACGTAAAAAGAGGTAAGACTCAGCTCCGTTTGTTTTTGGCACTCGTTGTCCTTCTCCTTTTGACCTTTTGTTGGTCTTTTCGGTGGCTCTGTGGCTTAGTACAAGGCATGCTAATGTTCCCTCAGCAAAAGCATGAGCTAGCTAAATTAATAAGGTGGGGGATATTAGATAAAGCTTCTCCTTCCAACATGGCTGACAATTTTCTTGTTTTCTTTTTTGCTAGTTGAAATAGAGAGATCTCAGTTTGTTTGCATCTGATGTTGGTCAGTGGACGCTCAAGTAGCCTTAGGAATGTGTCTAGTGTAGAAAATGGAGACCTTGTTCAGTACTTTTCTTGAGGCATTATGAACAAGGCAAATCCCTCTGATGTTCAGTGCAACAGAGACGCAGCTCGCTCCCAGTTGAAAAATATATCTCATCTCTAAAATGGTAATTGTCCTTATTTTGATGTTTTATTTGAGTGCTTTGTTTTCCAGGGAAAATATTGTAATTTTACTTCTGCAAATCTATCATAGTGAAGGACTCTTTAACCAGAAATCATTCATGCAAGTCAGTTTCTGTCCTTTTTTCTTTGTGGTCTCACGGTTGTGTTCTTGTGTTGATTATGTTCAAGCTAAAAAGATGGATTGGGTGTAATTTAGAACAGCACTATGCCTCCAGTCCATCACTAAGACTGTAGTGCCTGGGAGCGAGAGCTGGGAGCGGGGGAGAGTGTAGCTTCTGGCTCTGTGCATCCTGTGAATCAGCTTTCAATACATTCACCGGTGAATGACAAGCAGACACAAAGGCAGGCCAGCACAGTCCAAGGAGTGGAAGAGAGAGAAGAGAATTGTGGTGGATAGCAGAGGGATGATGAGGTCAGAAGCTTGAAAGCATATTGAAACTCAATCCCATCACACCATTAGCTGGACGACACAAGAATTGGAATTCTGGAAGCAGGTCTTTTCCGAAGGTTGAAATAGATTTTTTCCCCAACTGGACCCCAACAAATATGTCTCCCAGAAGTTGACTCAGTTCTGTTACACCATGAAGTCACCATGAAAATGTTAAGAATCCAGCAATTGAACAACAACAACAATAATATAACATTTTAGGACATGTTAGCTTTGCATTATGCAAACAGTTTTCCTACTGTTTTACATATTAAAATGATATATGTTGCCTTTTGTGAGAGTCTGAGATCATGTGTCTGGGCAAACCACATGCGCTGCCATGCAAGAAGGCAGCACACAGCACTTTAATAAACAGATTATTGTCAAAACAAAGGCAGTGATGGAGGTGTTTCTAGCATTTACTCGATCTCAATTTGCATTTATGTTTTACTGATGAACAGAAATGATTCGATATTGTTGACATTTGTTTTTGTCACAATTTGCCATATTTTGTCATGTATTTATTTGACATACATTTACTTGAATTGAATATAAAACAAACCAAGGCACATCAGCATTAGCTAGCTAGACAATCAATACATAGCTATGCTATGCTAGCTGTCAGATACAGTACAAACGAATAACAGGGATTCCTACACACATCCAAGCTACACTAACCAAGATGACTGGTTTTATTAGTCCAACACCTCTCTTCCCTTGAACAAATGAGTTGCTAATGGAGAGTGTTGTTTTTCTGTTATCTTTGCTGAATTTGCTAACAGGCCACATTTAGGATTAGCATCATAATGAGCTACTAGAATATTACACAGATAAAGGCCTGCTATTTTTGCCCTTATTTGTGTATTCCGGCTTGTGTATTGCGCTGGTCCTGCATGCACTTTCAATTGGGGGTCATCCCACAATAGCAGCTAGCAGTAGTAGTTTGTGTGAAATGCAAAGTAAGGCATGCCTGCCCAGGGGGAGCACAGCACAACAAGTGGCTACTAATGAGCTGTTGTAAATAAACACCACAGCCAAGGGGAGGTGCACGGTGCAGAGGCTAACATATACTAATGCAAGAACAATGACGGAATCTCAGCCAAGTGCTACAAACTAATATCACCTGTGATAGCTTGGAATGCCAGGGTAAAGCTAAAGCTAGCCTAACGGGGTGAAACATATTGGAGGGAACTGCAGTTATGTTCAGCAAAAATGTCAGTTGCTTGTCAAACGGGCCTCGAGGACAACCGTCAAAGCTAATCTAGCTATTTGAACTGTTGATTAAGGCAAGTCTTCATCTGCATTTTAGTCAACTCCACCATATAAAGTAAACAGAGGATTTAAAATATATATATATCTTTATCACAGAACTATTGACAAACTAAAATGTTCCTCCGTGATATCAGAGAACAGAGAGCAATATTTAAATATTTACAGTTGATATATATTTTGAAGAAGGAATCAAAAGCTTTCGATGCAACAATGGCAGCGTGGCTCCGGCTCTGTTTTGATTTGGTAAGCATGGTCAGTGACTGCGCAGCGGCAACCTATCTCGTAACGTAACTAGGGGAGTGCACCGTAGTCCTCCATAGTTCTCGTGAAGTTTGTTTTGACTGGATGAGGTAGTATACTGTTTTTTTATGTTTTGAAATTAATTGTGCCATTTGAGGCTCATTTGCCCCAGATAAGATAATGTAGAGAAATAGGCCTTGAGTGAAAATAATTCTACTTGATTCATATTGGAGCTGTATGCTTATCCTAAGCTAAAGGATAAGACTAGCTTTATTTTGTAGTGGATCAAACAGCTGCAAGCCAATATTGGAGGATGCATGGACTTTGTCTTTGAGTTAAGTGTCTTCCTTGAGTTGTTGACTGCATTTCTCAGTAAGTAGAATGAATGCAATGCACATTGCACTGCTTACATCATTGATACTGCAGGATGTTAGCCGAGGAAGACATTTCTTTTTCATTGGATACATTAGATGGTATCAGACAGCAAGATTGCTATACAACCATTTGTTTCTCAACTTGTATCAAGAGATAATAGTGTTCTATCATAAGTACAGATATAAAGCGAGACAAAAAAGTCAGAGTTGATACTTCATTTATGGGTAAAATATTGTGCCCAAAGCAAGGACTAGATTGTGTAATTTTAGCACAGAAGGAGGCCTTTACACAAGACAGGAGTCACTTGGCAAGCCAAGATATTGTCTTGAACACACAACCTTCATTTTCCCTTTGTGTTGTTTTCATTAGCACCACATGTGTTGTTACATCAGCATTGGAAAAAGGCACCATATCTGAGCCGCAGATCCTAGTAGGGAGAATGTCAACACATGGTAGCTAGAGGAGGGGGGGGGGGGCAGTCCAGTCAGAAAGATCAATCACAAGAATGGACATGTCTGTTCTCATCAATCCACACCCACTGATAAAGCTGGGTATGGTTGGACTACTCCTCTTGCTTCTTCCTCTTTATGTTATCTAAGGGAGAAAAGACAATATCAAGCTTTGGGGGTAAGAATGTCCAGTGGTTTCAGTCTCCATGGTTTCTGCAACAATGCTGTCCATTCACAATGGGCAGGGTTTTACCTCTGACCTCCAACCGCAGGCCACTCATCACATTTCGACCCCAAAGGCCACGGTAACCCTGCTGCAGAGATGACACAGTGGAACAGGTTAAGAGACATGCATTGCCTCTGTGTAGCTACCAACCTGGCTCTGTTGATCACATTCCTCCTCCTCAGACAAAATGGCGACATACTGTGTCTCATATTGACCTCTGGAGATATTGATTTAGCTCTCTGCTGCTCCCAGCCTCGATAGTTGAAGAATCGTGGTAAAATGTGCAATCGGTTATTACTGCCTTATTACATGAGTCTATTGGATGCAATTTCTTTATGTCATTCAATGTGCATGGCCTTTACTTTCAATGTGCATGTTGTCCAGATAGTCTACTTTATGATTTACATTATAACCTCTAGATTGTCTCATCACAAGGCATTTAGGTTCATTTAGTGTTCAAATGAGTCCCTTCTAGCTTTTCAGCTTCTATGGTGTGTGTTTCTAAACAATATTATGAAAGAGTTTCATTTCCCAAAAGATTACCTAGCATTTCTGTCCTTGTTTGGCATTTGACTGTTGGTGTAGAAACCACAGTTTTGGCCCTGCCCTGGTTGTTACTCATCGCTAGAATTACACAATTATCTTCTTCCTGCGATTAAGCAACTCTACCCACTACAGAACACCTCTCTCTCTCGCTCTCTCTCTCTCTTTAATTTAAGGGCTTTATTGGCATGGGAAACATATGTTAACATTGCCAAAGCAAGTGAAGTAGATAATAAACAAAAGTGAAATAAACAATAAAAATGTACAGTAAACATTACACATATGTATATACAGTGTTGTAACTCTCTCTCTCTTTCTCTGGAAGAGGCCTTGACCCTTCCATCCGTGTGTCTGTGTTTTAATTACGGCTACGGTTTGGAGTGATATGGCTGCCTCGTTGAGACTAAGTGGCACGGGCCGACCAGAGGGAGTGTTCTTTTGGCCCTTGAAGTGTGTATCGATGTCAGCCGGTTGGGGTTTACCTCAGGGGTGAGTAGACCTGCCGGTGAGGGCACAACTAGGACAGGACTCCCTTTCCGGTCTCCACGTGAGTGTGAGCACATGGCCGCCACTGTTTACAAACACCACCCAGGCATTCCAGAGTAGACCTCGTTACGTAACGGCTCCGACAGCGAGCAACATCTCTTCCCCGTTCCCGCCACTCGGCCGCTCCTCTCTGCTCCTAAGATATTTGAACGCTGCCATCGGTCCCCGACACCACCACAAGCGAAAGGAAGGGGGGAGGCGGAGAGGTGAAGCGAGTGAGCGAGAGACGAAGATTGACGCTGGCCAAGGTAGTGTCTGGAAAGCAGAACATGGCAACGCTAAAGACAGCGTCAGCGTCTCTCTGAGCTCCCGCCACGCTGACAGCAAAGACTCCAGAGCACGTGAACGCCCAAATAAGCCTACACACCAGTACGGCTGGCTTCAAACTAGTAATTGAACTAGAAGCATGCTATCTGTTTTCATACCGTGTTGCAATATTCAGTCCAAAGATCAAAACAAAGGTTATGAGAAACGGGTATTCAGTTTGCCCAGCGCATGGAATGACTAGGTGCTTTTCTTGTAATTACTCACTGGTTGTAACTTCTACTGGTTGAGTCTTTCTCAGATGAATAAAGGAAAGAAGTTCACTGTGGCTGAGGTCATGGCAGAAATGAAACCCCAAAAAGCGGAATATTGGAGTGTCAAACACACACTTCTGAAGGCGTTTAGATTAGTTTCACTTTAAAATATCTCCCCTTCCGAGAATCTTTCGTGTTGGTTTCCTCTATGTTGCCTTTTGATGAGGCAGACTATTTGAAGAGGTGCCAATTCATTGGCAAATGTGGTTTTCTAAAATCTGGGGGATATTTACTGTTACCTGCTGTGCAAATGGCAAACCAGTTAATTTTTCCTTTGTCAAGAATGTAGAGTAAGTCAAAACCACCACGTGACTGAGTGAGTGGAGTTGCCCTAGCATTGCCTTCCAACTCCAAATATAGCCAAGCTGGGTAGAGTTCTGACTAGGTCGGGTTGGCAAAGTTCAGAGAGTTCAGGGTTAGATAAAACAACTGAACACTACACTACAGTGTCTAAATCCAATACAGATTTAAAACAACTGAACACTACACTACAGTGTCTAAATCCTATACAGATATAAAACAACTGAACACTACACTACAGTGTCTAAATCCTATACAGATATAAAACAACTGAACACTACACTACAGTGTCTAAATCCTATACAGATATAAAACAACGCCAGGGGAATTTGTTTTCATCAAAGACCAGATTTTTGACTGTAGTTCTCATGAATTAATGTGTGTGTGTGTGTGTGTGTGTGTGTGTGTGTGTGTGTGTGTGTGTGTGTGTGTGTGTGTGTGTGTGTGTGTGTGTGTGTGTGTGTGTGTGTGTGTGTGTGTGTGTGTGTGTGTGTGTGTGTGTGTGTGTGTGTGTGTGTGTGTGTGTGTGATTGATCCAGTGTAACTTGGCAGGGGTGTTGTGGTGGTGATACAGTATGGTTGACTATAGCTGTCTGATACAGTATGGTTGACTGCTAGTTGTCTGATACAGTATGGTTGACTATAGCTGTCTGATACAGTATGGTTGACTACTAGCTGTCTGATACAGTATGGTTGACTATAGCTGTCTGATACAGTATGGTTGACTACTAGTTGCCCTAGCATTGCCCTAGCATCGTGTTGGTTTCCTCTATGTTGCCTTTTGATGAGGCAGACTATTTGAAGAGGTGCCAATTCATTGGCAAATGTGGTTTTCTAAAATCTGGGGATATTTACTGTTACCTGCTGTGCAAATGGCAAACCAGTTAATTTTTCCTTTGTCAAGAATGTAGAGTAAGTCAAAACCACCACGTGACTGAGTGAGTGGAGTTGCCCTAGCATTGCCTTCCAACTCCAAATATAGCCAAGCTGGGTAGAGTTCTGACTAGGTCGGGTTGGCAAAGTTCAGAGAGTTCAGGGTTAGATAAAACAACTGAACACTACACTACAGTGTCTAAATCCAATACAGATTTAAAACAACTGAACACTACACTACAGTGTCTAAATCCTATACAGATATAAAACAACTGAACACTACACTACAGTGTCTAAATCCTATACAGATATAAAACAACTGAACACTACACTACAGTGTCTAAATCCTATACAGATATAAAACAACGCCAGGGGAATTTGTTTTCATCAAAGACCAGATTTTTGACTGTAGTTCTCATGAATTAATGTGTGTGTGTGTGTGTGTGTGTGTGTGTGTGTGTGTGTGTGTGTGTGTGTGTGTGTGTGTGTGTGTGTGTGTGTGTGTGTGTGTGTGTGTGTGTGTGTGTGTGTGTGTGTGTGTGTGTGTGTGTGTGTGTGTGTGTGTGATTGATCCAGTGTAACTTGGCAGGGGTGTTGTGGTGGTGATACAGTATGGTTGACTATAGCTGTCTGATACAGTATGGTTGACTGCTAGTTGTCTGATACAGTATGGTTGACTATAGCTGTCTGATACAGTATGGTTGACTACTAGCTGTCTGATACAGTATGGTTGACTATAGCTGTCTGATACAGTATGGTTGACTACTAGTTGCCCTAGCATTGCCCTAGCATCGTGTTGGTTTCCTCTATGTTGCCTTTTGATGAGGCAGACTATTTGAAGAGGTGCCAATTCATTGGCAAATGTGGTTTTCTAAAATCTGGGGGATATTTACTGTTACCTGCTGTGCAAATGGCAAACCAGTTAATTTTTCCTTTGTCAAGAATGTAGAGTAAGTCAAAACCACCACGTGACTGAGTGAGTGGAGTTGCCCTAGCATTGCCTTCCAACTCCAAATATAGCCAAGCTGGGTAGAGTTCTGACTAGGTCGGGTTGGCAAAGTTCAGAGAGTTCAGGGTTAGATAAAACAACTGAACACTACACTACAGTGTCTAAATCCAATACAGATTTAAAACAACTGAACACTACACTACAGTGTCTAAATCCTATACAGATATAAAACAACTGAACACTACACTACAGTGTCTAAATCCTATACAGATATAAAACAACTGAACACTACACTACAGTGTCTAAATCCTATACAGATATAAAACAACGCCAGGGGAATTTGTTTTCATCAAAGACCAGATTTTTGACTGTAGTTCTCATGAATTAATGTGTGTGTGTGTGTGTGTGTGTGTGTGTGTGTGTGTGTGTGTGTGTGTGTGTGTGTGTGTGTGTGTGTGTGTGTGTGTGTGTGTGTGTGTGTGTGTGTGTGTGTGTGTGTGTGTGTGTGTGTGATTGATCCAGTGTAACTTGGCAGGGGTGTTGTGGTGGTGATACAGTATGGTTGACTATAGCTGTCTGATACAGTATGGTTGACTGCTAGTTGTCTGATACAGTATGGTTGACTATAGCTGTCTGATACAGTATGGTTGACTACTAGCTGTCTGATACAGTATGGTTGACTATAGCTGTCTGATACAGTATGGTTGACTATAGTTGTCTGATACAGTATGGTTGACTATAGCTGTCTGATACAGTATGGTTGACTATAGCTGTCTGATACAGTATGGTTGACTACTAGCTGTCTGATACAGTATGGTTGACTGCTAGCTGTCTGATACAGTATGGTTGACTATAGCTGTCTGATACAGTATGGTTGACTGCTAGCTGTCTGATACAGTATGGTTGACTATAGCTGTCTGATACAGTATGGTTGACTATAGCTGTCTGATACAGTATGGTTGACTACTAGCTGTCTGATACAGTATGGTTGACTACTAGCTGTCTGATACAGTATGGTTGACTATAGTTGTCTGATACAGTATGGTTGACTGCTAGCTGTCTGATACAGTATGGTTGACTATAGCTGTCTGATACAGTATGGTTGACTACTAGCTGTCTGATACAGTATGGTTGACTATAGCTGTCTGATACAGTATGGTTGACTATAGCTGTCTGATACAGTATGGTTGACTGCTAGCTGTCTGATACAGTATGGTTGACTATAGCTGTCTGATACAGTATGGTTGACTATAGCTGTCTGATACAGTATGGTTGACTATAGCTGTCTGATACAGTATGGTTGACTGCTAGCTGTCTGATACAGAATGGTTGACTATAGCTGTCTGATACAGTATGGTTGACTACTAGCTGTCTCATACAGTATGGTTGACTATAGCTGTCTGATACAGTATGGTTGACTATAGCTGTCTGATACAGTATGGTTGACTGCTAGCTGTCTGATACAGTATGGTTGACTATAGCTGTCTGATACAGTATGGTTGACTATAGCTGTCTGATACAGTATGGTTGACTATAGCTGTCTGATACAGTATGGTTGACTGCTAGCTGTCTGATACAGAATGGTTGACTGCTAGTTGTCTGATACAGTATGGTTGACTGCTAGTTGTCTGATACAGTATGGTTGACTGCTAGTTGTCTGATACAGTATGGTTGACTATAGCTGTCTGATACAGTATGGTTGACTACTAGCTGTCTGATACAGTATGGTTGACTATAGCTGTCTGATACAGTATGGTTGACTATAGTTGTCTGATACAGTATGGTTGACTATAGCTGTCTGATACAGTATGGTTGACTATAGCTGTCTGATACAGTATGGTTGACTACTAGCTGTCTGATACAGTATGGTTGACTGCTAGCTGTCTGATACAGTATGGTTGACTATAGCTGTCTGATACAGTATGGTTGACTATAGTTGTCTGATACAGTATGGTTGACTGCTAGCTGTCTGATACAGTATGGTTGACTATAGCTGTCTGATACAGTATGGTTGACTGCTAGCTGTCTGATACAGTATGGTTGACTATAGCTGTCTGATACAGTATGTTTGACTATAGCTGTCTGATACAGTATGGTTGACTACTAGCTGTCTGATACAGTATGGTTGACTACTAGCTGTCTGATACAGTATGGTTGACTATAGTTGTCTGATACAGTATGGTTGACTGCTAGCTGTCTGATACAGTATGGTTGACTATAGCTGTCTGATACAGTATGGTTGACTACTAGCTGTCTGATACAGTATGGTTGACTATAGCTGTCTGATACAGTATGGTTGACTATAGCTGTCTGATACAGTATGGTTGACTGCTAGCTGTCTGATACAGTATGGTTGACTATAGCTGTCTGATACAGTATGGTTGACTATAGCTGTCTGATACAGTATGGTTGACTGCTAGTTGTCTGATACAGTATGGTTGACTATAGCTGTCTGATACAGTATGGTTGACTATAGCTGTCTGATACAGTATGGTTGACTATAGCTGTCTGATACAGTATGGTTGACTATAGCTGTCTGATACAGTATGGTTGACTATAGCTGTCTGATACAGTATGGTTGACTATAGCTGTCTGATACAGTATGGTTGACTATAGCTGTCTGATACAGTATGGTTGACTACTAGCTGTCTGATACAGTATGGTTGACTACTAGCTGTCTGATACAGTATGGTTGACTATAGCTGTCTGATACAGTATGGTTGACTGCTAGCTGTCTGATACAGTATGGTTGACTGCTAGCTGTCTGATACAGTATGGTTGACTATAGCTGTCTGATACAGTATGGTTGACTGCTAGTTGTCTGATACAGTATGGTTGACTGCTAGTTGTCTGATACAGTATGGTTGACTACTAGCTGTCTGATACAGTATGGTTGACTATAGCTGTCTGATACAGTATGGTTGACTACTAGTTGTCTGATACAGTATGGTTGACTGCTACCTGTCTGATACAGTATGGTTGACTATAGCTGTCTGATACAGTATGGTTGACTACTAGTTGTCTGATACAGTATGGTTGACTACTAGTTGTCTGATACAGTATGGTTGACTACTAGCTGTCTGATACAGTATGGTTGACTATAGCTGTCTGATACAGTATGGTTGACTACTAGCTGTCTGATACAGTATGGTTGACTACTAGTTGTCTGATACAGTATGGTTGACTATAGCTGTCTGATACAGTATGGTTGACTACTAGCTGTCTGATACAGTATGGTTGACTACTAGCTGTCTGATACAGTATGGTTGACTCCTAGCTGTCTGATACAGTATGGTTGACAATAGCTGTCTGATACAGTATGGTTGACTATAGCTGTCTGATACAGTATGGTTGACTATAGCTGTCTGATACAGTATGGTTGACTATAGCTGTCTGATACAGTATGGTTGACTGCTAGCTGTCTGATACAGTATGGTTGACTATAGCTGTCTGATACAGTATGGTTGACTATAGCTGTCTGATACAGTATGGTTGACTATAGCTGTCTGATACAGTATGGTTGACTATAGCTGTCTGATACAGTATGGTTGACTACTAGCTGTCTGATACAGTATGGTTGACTATAGCTGTCTGATACAGTATGGTTGACTACTAGCTGTCTGATACAGTATGGTTGACTACTAGCTGTCTGATACAGTATGGTTGACTATAGCTGTCTGATACAGTATGGTTGACAATAGCTGTCTGATACAGTATGGTTGACTGCTAGTTGTCTGATACAGTATGGTTGACTACTAGTTGTCTGATACAGTATGGTTGACTATAGCTGTCTGATACAGTATGGTTGACTACTAGTTGTCTGATACAGTATGGTTGACTGCTAGTTGTCTGATACAGTATGGTTGACTGCTTGTTATCTGATACAGTATGGTTGACTACTAGCTGTCTGATACAGTATGGTTGACTACTAGCTGTCTGATACAGTATGGTTGACTACTAGTTGTCTGATACAGTATGGTTGACTGCTAGCTGTCTGATACAGAATGGTTGACTGCTAGTTGTCTGATACAGTATGGTTGACTGCTAGTTGTCTGATACAGTATGGTTGACTGCTAGTTGTCTGATACAGTATGGTTGACTGCTAGTTGTCTGATACAGTATGGTTGACTGCTAGTTGTCTGATACAGTATGGTTGACTGCTAGTTGTCTGATACAGTATGGTTGACTGCTAGTTGTCTGATACAGTATGGTTGACTGCTAGTTGTCTGATACAGTATGGTTGACTGCTAGTTGTCTGATACAGTATGGTTGACTGCTAGTTGTCTGATACAGTATGGTTGACTGCTAGCTGTCTATTTTTTTTTTTAAGATTAAGATCTGAAAATTATCTCCATAACTAATGCCTTCATTAGTGAGTCGCATGATCTGAAGAGGAACCCAATCCTTCCCCCATGACTGAGGAATCCACACAGGGACCACATATAAACAACTGCTTCTTCTGAGACTGTTTGCCTTCATCTAAAATGTACTGAATATTATTATTATTATTATTATATTTGACTCCAAGAATTGGTTTAAAAAAGAAATCAAATGCTGCTGTACATAGAGTTAGCTAGAGGTAGTCGGCTGTACCTGCGCTCCAACACTGGTATTTTTCATCCTACAGCTTGTTCTCCATCTTCTTTTTTAAAAGTTAGCAATTTTTTTTTTGCACTTTTATTTCCCTGACTGATTAAAAACTAATTTGCTCATGCTCTCTATTGTCTTTCTGCAGCAGACAGAGCAATATGTTTCAAAATATCAAATCTCAGTATCGAAATTGCAATGCATATAGAATCGTGAGAATCGCAATACATATCGTATCGGCACCTAAGTATTGTGATAATATCATATCGTGAGGTCCCTGGCATTTCACACGTCCTACTAAAAATGGCTGTCAGGTAAAGTGGCTTCTCCCTCTCCCTGTTGTCTACACAGGGAGCAGCATGGGACACACAAAGACAGCTGGTCCTGAATGTCATTCAAGAGCATAAACCTTACCCAAGGCCATACTTTGCATTGAATGACATCACTAAGTTCTTCTGAAGGCTCATAGCGAACAGCCGAGCCCAGTCTCAGATATGAGGTTTCCTCAGTGGAATGTGACCAGTGCGGCAGCTGGTGCTTCTCCTTTCAATCCCTTCCCCCTATCAATGTCAAGGCTGTTTGTTTTTCATGCAGACGTGCGTATTTACATTGCGGAAAAAGTCTGGTTCAGCAGGTTTTGGAGGTTTAAGAAGCGGCAGCCATCTTTGTTTTTTGATTCCCTTGGTGGAGTGAATTGTTGTGTCCTCCCCTGCTCAACTGATTGAATAATCAACCCTTATCTACACCACCCCACAGTCCTTTGCTTAGTCTTCCAGATGTGTTTGACTACAGGCCTACAGGCCAGGGAAGACATTCACAGTGAAAGGAACAACAGTCTATATGTACAGCTATGCACAGTAACCTACTAAACGGACTGATAGTAGTGCAACATGATTAATGATTCATATAGCTCTTTGAGTCATTTAAATGAATGAGAGCGACATAAACTATATATGGGTGTAAGAGAAATGGCACAGTAGGAAAAATACATTCATCTGCCACTTGATTAGTGGTGCCTCAATGTCCTTCTCTGGGAACCTTAATTCGTAGAATGCATCCCTCACTCAGAGTGATTTGTGATCCTGCTGCTTCCATATAAGGAGATGGAGTCACGTGCCTCATGTCAGTTGAGTGGAGGGAAAAGAGGGACCATAGCAACAGACGTTTAGGTCAGGCTGCTTGGAAACCAATGTGGTGGAAGGATATCAATATTTTGCCAGCTGAGCTCAAACGGTGGAGAACATCACTAATATTCCTCGTTCACTTAGGTCCAGGGGCAAGCACTGCATTCATTCTTTGGATGTAACCTCACATAATGCCCATCATTTAAATGATATTACTAAAGTCTTGTGTAACACATTGTTATTACTACACAAGAGCAACTTAATGTTAATGTTACCAAGAGAAGAGATGTAAAATGACTGGCCTATTTGTTGTTGTTGTTTTGTGTGCAACTACTACATATTTTAGATAGGCCCCTAGTTCTCATGTGTCGTTCATACAGATCAGCCCTATTCTATTGAATGATAAGATCTGTTGAGAAGGCGTTTGGGGTTTTGGATTCCTCCACTGCCATGTGTGTCTAATGTTATGATTTCCTTTTCATGTTTCCCTGCACCCTGTTTACTGTTCACTTCCCCTTCCTGTTTAAAGGCACATCCCCTTCCTGTTTAAAGGCTCCTCCCCTTCCTCTTTAAAGGCACCCTGGGTTGGATTTGGATCATTCAAACAGAAACAAAGCATTTGCTAAATAAATGTTCCAGTGAGGTGAGCTAAGTACACTGCCAGGTCTGGGGGCTTGCAGAATAGAAACATTGGGATCCCTCATGAGTTGGCCTAAAAATGACATACGTTTTTCGCTTCATGATAGATGAGTCTTTGGTCGGTGGGTAAAGATGCTTTCAGTCAAGTGTAACAGACCAACCATATAAGGTATTCAATTCCATTTTTATTTAAATCATTAACAGCAATTGCTCACAAAAGCGGCACCAACAGTGCTACAGTGCAAGGCAGCATACAGTCAGCAAGGTAATACTAAACCACCGTCTAAACATGGAGTTCCACAGCAACGCTGGGAGAAAACAGCTGTTGAAATGTAGTATATCCCAGTATGTTGAAATGTAGTATATCTCAGTATTTTGGACATGAAACAAACTGCTTTCACCAAAACAGTTCATGCAGCTCCAAGCTCCAGCAAACCAAAAAAAGAAACTAAAAGAAGTCTGGTTTTCAGAAAACAGAAAATCAAAATGGCCGAACACTACCATAGCAGCAACAACCACAAATGTGGCTTTCTATCGATCCACTCTGAGTAGGATCAATGAGTAAAGCACATGTACTCCCTGCCAGTGTAGCTTTTGTCCACTCAGCCGCTCTCCGGTTAATGTTTAGAGCAGATGGCTTCAGCGCACTAATAAGGTGGTCGCCATGGCTACCGTGCACTCTGAAAGAAATTAACATTGCGGGTGCACAACAGTTCATCAAGTTTAGTCAGATATATTGACTGTGGAGCAGAGACAAAGGGAATGGTGGATGGTTGGTGTAGAGGGAGGCAGAGGGGTTGGAGAGTGTGCTGTGAGAGGTTGGGTGGGTTGTGAAGCATGTTGCCGGTTTACACAGTTGCGTGTTTGTTTGGTTTCACACACACACACACACACACACACACACACACACACACACACACACACACACACACACACACACACACACACACACACACACACACACACACACACACACACACACACACACACACACACACGACACATGACACAGGGCTTTATCTGTATAGCAGCTTGGTGTGCACAGGTCAATAACACATGCTAAGCCGTGCAGGGTCAGGGCCAGTCCGGGGTGACTGAGTCTCCCATGATCCTGGGTCAGTTGGTTCAGAGGGGTAAACCCCAAGGTTACTCATTTCCAGTCCTGTCTGGGCTAATGATCAACCCCAACCTAGCAGCATAGACTTCTAGGGACCTGGATATGGGAGGACAGGGCCATGCAGTCAATGCATATTGACGCCATTGAAAACCAGCACAGAGATGATATGTACCACTAACATTGGTTGCAGTATTAACAGAAAATGATAACTGTGTTTCAGGATCAAATCTAAGGCTTGGGTTTTGTTGCTGCCGTCAACAATAAGAAACTCTGACGTCAGTAAGTAAGCCACTCAGCAAGAGTCAATCCAAATGAAACGCACAAGTGGTGCTTCCCTGATAGGAAGACAACAGTACAAGGCAAGATTGCGTAGCGGGGCTTGACTGTTTGCATCATCTCAAAAGGTATATTGCTACAGAACAAACAAGGCTAATGCTAGCGGAGCAGATCTAACTGTAAGCACACCACACAGCTAATAGTACGGTTGTTGTATAATGACTTGTGGCAGTTTGCGTGTGCAGGGCTTGCAAATGACCCAGTCATACTTCCTGCTGAGCGAGTTGTGTGAGATCAGGGCAGAAGTGGATGGGAAAGGATGGACCCAACCCACAACCAGAGAAAAAGCCAGTCAGACAGGTTATCATTGACATCTGTGTCAGTGTTTGCATCCCGAATGGAACCTTATTCCTTATGTAGTGCCCCATAGGGCTCCGGTCAAAAGTAGTGCCCTATATAGGGAATAGGGTGCAATTTGGGACGCAGCCAGTATAACCAGGTATTTGATGAAAAAGTAGCTATAGAGACTTTTCACAGTCACCACAGAGTCACCAGAGTGACGCTCATATTTCAATATGAATTTGAGTCATCAAAAAAGTCTGACTTATAGTGCTGAGTGATTAACTGCTATTTCTGTTATTTTTAATTTGTTAAACAACTAATTGACCAATACCGGTTAAATTATTTGAATTATATTTCATTACTTTTTTTTCTGTGAGCTCAATGGCACACATTGCATAGTTTCTATAGAGATAAATCAGATCCAGCCTGAACTGTGCGATATAGAAGGGAGTTGTAGTTTCCAACAGGCTAATATTCCACAGAGTTTAGCACATAAAACGTGGTAATTAACTACAGTGGCCATAATCCATTGTGCATCTACTTGTCCGGTCTGTGTTTATTTTACACCTGCCACAGAAGAGACAAGAGTGTACTATCGTGAGGGGATGTAGAGAGCAGCAGTTGATTTGTGAGGTATCTCTACCTGAAAATGCATGATCAAAGAGATTGATAGTTGGTATTCAGCAGTCATACAAGTATGCCTTATGGACTTTGAAGAACTACTAAAATAGTGATTTTGTCAGACAGCTTAGGCCGCAGCTCTATCGAGATGAGATGACATGGAATGAAATAAAGTCATCAAATGAAACAAATGTAATATATACAACTGAAATATTTTATTGAAGTAAAGTAATGTGAATAAATGAGAGTAAATAAGTGATGAGCAGTAATGGGCGGTCACTACCAACATTGGACTTTTATTCATTGTTTTATTCTGTGTTGTTACAGCATTCAACTCAAGTAATCGAAAACCGAAATCGAAAACAGTGATACTTTTTTAATAATCGAACTGAAACCGAACCGACCTTACAGAGTCTGACAAAGTCGGACTTCCGATGTCTCGTTGTATTGCTCTGTCTCTACAGATATTAAAATGATCACTATTCATTCACTAAACGCAACACTGAAGTCGAATTTGAAACACATTGCGTGGACGAAACGCTGATGAATAGATGTCAAAGCACAGTTGTGGAGGTAACAGAGGCCATCCATTAACTCCCACTGTACACTACAGAGAGAGAGAGGAGCACAAATACCTCAATGTGAATCGGTACCACAGAGAAACAGAGTGCCACATCTGCCTTCAATTAGAGTATGTGAATTGTGCGGAGGCAGAACCAGGCTTGGGCACCCCTCTTTTAGGAGGTTGGGGGTGTCAGACCCCTCATTTAGGTGGTTGGGGGTGTATGGTGCAGAGGCAGGCCCCTCCTGTAGGGGGTTGGGGTTGTATGGTGCAGAGGCAGGACCAAGCTCAGACCCCTCATTTAGGTGGTTGGGGGTATATGGTGCAGAGGCAGAGGCAGGACCAAGCTTGGGCCCCTCATTTTTGGGGTTGGGGGTGTATGGTGCAGAAGCAGGACCAAGCTCGGGCCCCTCATTTAGGGGGTTGGGGGTATATGGTGCAGAGGCAGGACCAAGCTCGGGCCCCTCATTTAGGGGGTTGGGGGTATACGGTGCAGCGGCAGGACCAAGCTCGGGCCCCTCCTTTAGGGGGTTGGGGGTTTCTGGGATGAAATTACAAACAGGAGTGGGTGAGGTGTGTTTGAGGTCATCTATTAGTGTAGATCCAAGGAAAACGTTTTAGGAAGGGTATTACAGTGTATGTTGATGTCATTTGAGCCAAAGTACTGCGGTAAATGCAATGGTATTACATACAAACAGGCTGCCTTTGAACTAGGTTACAGTTTATCCTAGTTTGAAGATGTCATGATGTGTTTCTTTTAATTCTATTGAATATTACAGTATGTATAGTATGTATAACAAACTCCTAAAATGTCTGAGGAGTTTTTAAAAGGTGCATAAAAATGTGCATAGCTTGTATTCTTATTTGCATTGGGAAATGCATCCACTAGATGAGATTGAACAGTCTGCAGAAACAGAAATGGATTCCGCAGCCAGTCGAGGGAGAGACACAGAGAGAGAGGGAGTTCAGTGCTCTAGGGCTCCAGAGGCAAGTCATGTGACACACCCTGCCTTTATCGTGTCATAATCTGGTGATTAGGCCTGGACTGCAGGCACCAACAGGAAGCTGTTCTGTTGCAGAGGAGAATGTTAAATCTAACCCACCTCAAACCAAATCAGAGACAGGAGCGAGCACTGACGAGCTAGACTGTACACTACAATGTACACATTTGAGCTTCTCGTTATTACGTTTCTAGACTCTTTCACCTCAGACAGGGAAACCGCACAGTTATAGAAGAGAATGTCAAAACTAACCCACTTTATACCAGAGACATGAGAGAGAAAGCTAGAGAGAACTACTTAAGTTGAGATATTCAGTTTCCAGAAAATAATAGAAACTATTATACTCATTCTGTAAAACACCACACTACTGCTATTTCTCCAAATAAATGTAATACACTTTGCCAGCAATGTAGCCCTTTTGATTCAACTTCCGACATTTTCCACTGGAAAACAATTTGATCTGTTCATCTAATATCCTGTGTATAATGTACATGATATCCATCTTATATCAGAGAGAGTCAGCCATGTGGATAGCTAGCTACAGATGTTGGATCTTACTTTGCCTAAATGAATCCCTCTGTACATGGAATAGTCAACACCTTCTGTTAAAAGGGTCTGCTACACCTCTGGACTTTAATAATATGTACCCATTGATTCCTGAAGAACGGAACACCGAAATGCTTCATGAGGTTTAGTTCAACTGTCGTATCCGGTCAGAACCCAAAATATAAGCTTGGTTTACTGGAAACCAAGTAAAACGTAAACAAACACTATACAGCCTGAAAACATGGTTAAAACTATAGTTTGTATATCATGGATGGTCAGTACTTTCATCCATAACTCAGTCTATGAATTTAAGAGTGGTTAAATTTCTCCAGCCCCATCCCTCAACTTGTTACCGAAACGAGCGAGGACAACTTGTTGTTATTGTTTAAACTACTGATTCATGCTTAAACTGGATTCATCTTTTGTCGCTGAGAATTCCCCTGTGCCGCAGGAAATGTAGATTAGCTTTGTGATTTACAGAAATTCACTGAAAAACACATTAACACAACTTGATATCTGTTATTCACTGTTTATTTATTCCATGCGTCACTATTTCCATGTTTTATTTTTTTTATCTTTAACTGTATTGTTGGCAAAGAACCCATAAGTAAGAATTAAACTGTTAGTCTACACCTGTTGTTTACTAAGCATGTGACGAATACAATTTGATTTGATTTAGTAACAGTATTGCACTTTCCATGTAGCCGAACAAAATAGCCAAACCAACAATAAAGAAACATTACGGACTAAACATTCAAATCCTGTTGTCACAGGATTATTTTGCTGTGACAATATAGGTCTAAATCTAAATCTGCACTCTGATCCAAATGTACTGCAAGATTACCAACCGTCTCATTAAACTGGCTTAATTAAACTCTTACCCTACGAAGTCCGGAACCTGCTGGTTTTCTGTTCTACCTGATCATTAATTGCACACACCTGGTGTACCATGTTTAAATCAGTCCC
>NW_027008621.1:0-30000 GCF_036934945.1 Oncorhynchus masou masou
GGAGCATTGCCTTTAAATTGTTTAACTTGGGTCAAACGTTTCGGGTAGCCTTCCACAAGCTTCCCACAATAAGTTGGATGAATTTTGGCCCATTCCTCCTGACAGAGCTGGTATAACCGAGTCAGGTTTGTAGGCCTCCTTCTGCACACAAATTTTCTATGGAATTGAGGTCAGGGCTTTGTGATGGCCACTCCAATACCTTGACTTTGTTGTCCTTAAGCCATTTTGCCACAACTTTGGAAGTGTGCTTGGAGTCATTGTCCATTTGGAAGACCCATTTGCAACCAAGCTTTAACTTCCTGACTGATGTCTTGAGATGTTGCTTCAATATATCCACATAATTTCCCTGCCTCATGATGACATCTACTTTGTGAAGTGCACCTGTCCCTCCTGCAGCAAAGCACCTCCACAACATGATGCTGCCAACTCCGTGCTTCACGGTTGGGATGGTGTTCTTCGTCTTGCAAGCCTCCCCCTTTTTCCTCCAAACATAATGATGGTCATTATGGCCAAACAGTTCCATTTTTGTTTCATCAGACCAGAGGACGTTTCCCCAAAAAGTACGATCTTTGTCCCCATGTGTAGTTGCAAACCGTAGTCTGTTTTTTTTATAGCGGTTTTGGAGCAGTGGCTTCTTCCTTGCTGAGTGGCCTTTCAGGTTATGTTGATATAGGACTCGTTTTACTGTGGATATAGATACTTTTGTACCTGTTTCCTCCAGCATCTGTCAGGACCCGGTTACGAACCTGGGTCTCCGGAGTGAGAAACAGTCACTTAACCAACTGAGCCACGAATAGTCAGCAGAACCCAGAAGATGAGGCAGACACAGCAGTACTTAAGACGGTGTATTTAATTAAGTAAAAAGGAGAAGTCCTTAAATACAAAAATGGCAAATCCAAAAGGTGGTAGGAATAGCACAAAAAAGCCTCAAGAGACACTCAAAAACAAAAACAGAATTCCACAAGAGCATCCACCGGAATTGACAAGAAAACACAGAACACTAGGGCTGGGTGCTAACATACAAACACAGAGCACAGAACTGAGGGAAACTAAGGGTTTAAATACAATCAGGGGAAACGAGGTACAGGTGCAAATAATAATGGGGAACAAGGGAAAAAACATAAGGTCAAAAAGCACAATGGGGGCATCTAGTGACCAAAACCCGGAACAACCCTGGCCAAATCCTGACAGAATCCCCCCCCCCCCTAGGAACGGCTCCTGACGTTCCTACCAGCTCTCTCAGGGTGGAGGGCCCTGAACTGATGAATGAGGTCAGGATCCAGGATGTCTTTGGCAGGAACCCAGGAGCGCTCCTCGGGACCGTAGCCTTCCCAGTCTACCAGATACTGCCAGGACCGCTGCACCCGGCGGGAATCCAGTATCCGATGGACGGTATAAGCCGGCTGGCCTCCAATGACACGAGGCGGAGGGGGAGGTCTGTCTGCCGGGACAAGGGGAAAAAACAACAGGTTTTAACAATGAAATGTGAAATGTGGGATTAATCTTAAGGGATTTGGGTAAGTGTAGGCGATAAGAAACTGGGTTAACTCTCCTGGCAACCTTGAAGGGACCGATGTATTTTTGGGACAGCTTGCGAGACTCCACCCGTAGAGGTAAGTTTCTTGTGGAGAGCCAGACTCTCTGGCCGGGCGCAGGGTAGGCCCGGGACGGCGACGTCTGTTGGCTTGTTGTTGGTACCTCTGTGAGGAACGCATAAGATTAAGACGGTTCTTCCTCCACATAAGCCGACAGCGTCTGACGAACTTCAAGGCTGAAGGCACTCTGACTTCTGCCTCCTGGTCCGGGAACAATGGAGGAGCATAGCCAAACTGACACTCGTGCGGGGACATACCAGTGGAGGAGGAGCGCAAGGTGTTGTGCGCGTATTCGGCCCAAACAATAAAGGATGACCATGTGGACGGGTTGTCACGAGTCATACATCGGAGGGTGGTTTCCAGCTCTTGATTCATCCTCTCTGTTTGGCCGTTGGATTCCGGATGGTACCCTGAAGATAGACTGGCAGAAGCCCCCATGAGTTGGCAGAAGGCCTTCCAAAACCTTGAGGCGAACTGGGGACCTCTGTCAGAAACCATATCTTGAGGAATGCCGAAGACTCGGAACACATGATTAATTACCAACTCAGCCGTTTCCTTGGCAGAAGGTAACTTAGTCAGAGGGACGAACCTGGCCGCCTTTGAAAACCTGTCGATTATGACTAGGATAGTAGTATTGCCATGGGATGGAGGAAGTCCAGTAATAAAGTCCAATGAGATATGGGACCAGGGTCTGTGGGGAACAGGTAAAGGGTGAAGGAGTCCTTGAGGGCGGAGGTGAGAAGATTTGCCCTGGCAGCACACGGGACAGGCATTGACGAAAGTGGCAACGTCTTCTCTTATGGTAGGCCACCAGAACTTACGCTGGATGAACTCCAAGGTGCGACCTACGCCCGGATGACAGGTGAGGCGAGAGGAGTGCCCCCACAGAAGGACCTGAGTCCTCACTGCCTTGGGGACAAACAACCGATTGGCAGGACCTCCTTTCGGGTCCGGTTCGCTAGCTTGAGCACGTCTCACGGTATCCTCAACTTGCCACGAGATCGGAGCCACAATCTTAGCAGCAGGAAGGACAGGCATGTCCGTGTCATCTCGAATGGCAGGAGCGTAGACTCGGGACAGGGCATCCGGTTTGAGATTCTTCGACCCGGGCCGATAGGTGAGGATAAACTGGAATCGATTGAAGAAAAGAGACCATCTAGCTTGTCTAGAGTTCAACCGCTTCGCCTGCTGGATATACTCCAGATTTTTGTGGTCCGTAAGCACTTGAAACGGGTGAGAAGCCCCTCGAGCCAGTGTCTCCATTCCTTCAATGCCATCTTAACCGCTAGGAGTTCACGATCCCCCACATCGTAGTTCCTCTCAGTCGGGGTAAGCCGGTGTGAGAAGAAAGCGCACGGATGAAGCTTCTTGTCTTCACCCCTCTGAGACAGGACAGCTCCAACACCAACCTCTGATGCGTCTACCTCCACCACAAATGGTTCATCCGTAGTCGGTAGTATCAGGATGGGAGCAGAGAGAACGCGCTGCTTGAGTCCTTGGAAGGCCGTCTCAGCTTCTCTTCCCCAAAAAAACCTTGCATTGCCACCCTTGGTTAAAGCTGAGAGAGGGGCTGCCACCAAGCTGAAGTTCTTGATGAACTTGCGGTAAAAGTTTGTGAAGCCCAGGAAACGCTGAACTTCCTTAACGGATTTGGGGGTGGGCCAATCCGCTACCGCCCCTACCTTCCTGGGGTCCATTTGGAGTCGACCGGGTTCCACTACAAATCCCAGGAATTGTACTCGGGATGAATGGAATTCACATTTTTCCGGCTTAACGTACAGATGGCTGTCCAGGAGGCGTTTGAGTACTTGTCTGACATGCTTAGTGTGTTCTTGAAGGGAGCTCGAAAAGATGAGGATGTCATCCAAGTAAACGAACACAAAAATGTTAAGCATATCCCTAAGCACATCGTTTATGAGCGCTTGGAACACCGCTGGGGCGTTGGTCAGGCCGAAGGGCATCACCAAGTATTCATAGTGACCAGTAGGCGTGTTGAAAGCGGTCTTCCACTCGTCACCAGGTCTGATCCGCACAAGATGGTATGCGTTCCGCAGGTCAAGCTTAGTGAAAACAACTGCTTCCTGGAGCAGCTCGAAGGCTGTGGCCATAAGGGGTAGCGGGTAACGGTTACGGACGGTTATGGCATTGAGTCCCCGGTAGTCGATGCAAGGACGTAATCCACCGTCTTTCTTGGCCACAAAGAAAAACCCTGCTCCCGCCGGGGAGGTGGATGGACGCATGAGGCCTGCTTCCAGAGCGTCCTTGATGTAGGTATCCATAGCAGCTCGTTCGGGTGGAGATAGGGAAAAGATCCGACCCCTGGGGGGGCAAGTGCCCGGAAACAGGTCGATGGGGCAATCGTAAGGTCTATGGGGTGGTAGCATGGTGGCCCTCTGTTTGCTAAACACCAGTTTGAGGTCATGGTGACACTCGGGAACTCGGGTCAGGTCGATGGATTCTAAAGACTCGGGAGTAGAACTCGGGGAATTCTGGAAAATACAAGTAGCTTGGCACGTAGGACCCCACTGCTTGATAGTGCCCACAGACCAGTCGATGTGAGGGTTATGGCTGTGAAGCCAGGGGTATCCAAGGACGAGAGGGAACTCGGAACAGGAGATCAAATGAAAGTTCATCAATTCCTGGTGTTGTGAAACTGAAAGTCGCAAGGAGGTAGTGACATGAGTGACAAGTCCAGATTCCAAAGGGCTTCCATCCAATGTAGTGACCCTCATGGGTTCACTTAGAGGTTCAGAGGGAACGCCATTCTCCTTCGCCCAGACACCATCCATGAAGTTACCTGCGGCTCCAGAGTCTACCAAGGCTTGAAGGTGAAGCTTGTGGTTGTCCCAGGAGAGGGTGACTGGAATGAGCAGACAGGAGTTGGACGGATGGGAGGAGGTTATGTTTCCCGTTACAGTTCCCCCCGGTCTGTACGGGACAGAGCGTTTCCCTGGAGCCCGGGACACGTGGAACAGAAATGGCCCGGTTTGCCGCAATATAGACAGCGTCGCTCCCTCATCCGGCGGTCTCTCTCAGCCTGGGAGATGCGTCCAATCTGCATGGTTTCCGATGGAGCCAGCGAGGATAAAGGTGGGGACTCGGAGCTGGGACTGATAGGGGCTAGAGGTCTACGGTTGAGTTCTCTCTCTCAGACGCTGGTCAATGCGTGAGGCCAACTTGATCAGGGACTCGAGATTGTCCGGTGGTTCCCGAGTGGCCAGTTCATCTTGGATAGTGTCGGAAAGGCCTTTCAGAAAGCACACCGTGAGTGCCTCGTTGTTCCAGCCACTTGCTGCTGCCACCGTGCGGAACTGGATGGCATAGTCCGTCACGCTGCGCCAACCTTGGTGGAGAGTCAGGAGCTGTTTGGCTGAGTCAGAACCACTGCTTGGGCCTTGAAACACTCGTTTGAATTCCTCAGCAAAGGCAGAGTAGCTGGCACAGCAGGAACTATGGGCATCCCACACAGCAGTAGCCCAGGCCAGGGCTTTTTCCGACAGCAGGGTGATGATATAAGCGATCTTAGACCGGTCGGTGGGAAACGACGAGGGTTGTAGCTCAAGGAGAGAGAACATTGGGTGAGAAACCCTTTACAAGCACTTGGATCACCTGAGAACCGTTGGGGAGGTGGAAGACGAGGTTCAGCCAGGGGGTTAACTGCCATGGGTACGTGAATCTGAGGTACTGGGACGGGAACTGTTGCCGGGGTAAGACGATCAGATATTTGCTTAATGGAAGTCAGCATCTCCTACAGAAGATGAGAATGTCTAGGCCTTAAGGCCTCTTGCTGAACCAGGGCGGCTTCGTGGCGTTGGACAGTCTCCTGGTGGTGGGACAGCATGGCAAAAAGGTCCTGGGAACTGGCTGCCTCTGGGTTCATTTTTAGCTCTGTGTTTCTGTCAGGACCCGGTTGCGAACCTGGGTCTCCGGAGTGAGAAACAGTCACTTAACCAACTGAGCCACGAATAGTCAGCAGAACCCAGAAGATGAGGCAGACACAGCAGTACTTAAGACGGTGTATTTAATTAAGTAAAAAGGAGAAGTCCTTAAATACAAAAATGGCAAATCCAAAAGGTGGTAGGAATAGCACAAAAAAGTCTCAAGAGACACTCAAAAACAAAAACAGAATTCCACAAGAGCATCCACCGGAATTGACAAGAAAACACAGAACACTAGGGCTGGGTGCTAACATACAAACACAGAGCACAGAACTGAGGGAAACTAAGGGTTTAAATACAATCAGGGGAAACGAGGTACAGGTGCAAATAATAATGGGGAACAAGGGAAAAAACATAAGGTCAAAAAGCACAATGGGGGCATCTAGTGACCAAAACCCGGAACAACCCTGGCCAAATCCTGACAGCATCTTCACAAGATCCTTTGCTGTTGTTCAGGGATTGATTTGCAGTTTTCGCACAAAATTACGTTCATCTCTAGGAGACAGTACGCATCTCCTTCCTGAGTGGTATGACGGCTGCGTGGTTCCATGGTGTTTATACTTGCGTACTATTGTTTGTACAGAACGTGGTACCTACAGGTGTTTGGAAATTGCTCCCAAGGGTGAACCAGACTTGTGGAGGTCTACCTTTTCTTTCTGATGTCTTGGCTGATTTCTTTTGATTTTCCCATGATGTCAAGCAAAGAGGCACTGAGTTTGAAGGTAGGCCTTGAAATACATCCACAGGTACACCTCCAATTGACTCAGATTATGTCAATGAGCCTATCAGAAACTTCAAAGCCATGACATCATTTTCAGGAATTTTCCAATCTGTTTAAAGGCACAGTCAACTTAGTGTATGTAAACTTCTAACCCACTGGAATTGTGTCATGCACAAAGTAGATGTCCTAACCGACTTGCCAAACTATAGTTTGTTAACAAGACATTTGTGGAGTGGTTGAAAAACTAGTTTTAGTAACTCCAACCTAAGTGTACGTAAACTTCCGACTTCAACTGCTAATATACATTTGTACTCCGGACTCCAACATTGCTTGTCCTAATGTTTCTACATTTCTTAATTCCAAGATTCATGTGTAGTGTTGTGTATGTTAGATATTACTGCACTGTTGGAGCTAGGAATACAAGCATTTCGCTACACCCGCAATAACATCTGTTAAGTATTTGTAAGCGACCGTTAAAATTAGATTAGATTTGATATGATTCTCTCCTTCTCTCTCTCAGTTCTCATCTTGGTCCCTCTGGTAACTATGGAATCTTTTCCAGTAGAAGCATCAAGAGACGGTCCTCCTCACACTATGAGTTGGATCTCAGTGATGGTAAATAGAAGATAAACTGGTGTGACTGTCCATGGACTACTGACCAATACCAGCATATGATAAATCAATGAGATACAGTTTATGTAGTGTATGTATGTACACATACACCACAGGAGGCTGCTAGGGGAGGACAGCTAATGATAATGGTCGGAACGGAGTAAATGGAATGGCATCCTGGAAACTATGTATGTGATGGATTTGATACCAGTCCTCTGATTCCGCTCCAGTCATTACCACAAGCCCGTCCTCCCCAATTAAGGTGCCACCAACCTCCTGAGTATACCAAATATTAGTAACACCTTCCTGATATTCAGTTGCATGTATGTACATGTGCATACTAGTAGGTATGTGTATTTAATGCACTGTGCCTGTGTATCCTCATCCAGCAGGCCCTCCTCAGAAGCTGGCGGCGTGTGTTCACCAACAGCCGGGAGCGCTGGCGCCAGCAGAACGTCAACGGGGCCTTCTCAGACCTCCGCAGGCTCATCCCCACCCACCCTCCAGACAAGAAGCTCTCCAAGAATGAGATCCTCCGACTGGCCATGAAGTACATCGACTTCCTTGTCACCTTGCTCAACGACCAGTCCCAAGACAAAGCCAGGGGCCCGCCTGAGGTGGAGACCCAGGATGAGAGGGCCCAAGCGGGGCTGAACAACAAGGATATGCACCCACTTTTCCAGGGTGACACTCCCTCTTCAACTATGGTCTACCACGACAGAGGAGACTCCACAGACTCATCGATCATCGCCTTGGCAACCTCCCCGACCTCCAGTTGCTATAGCAACACAGACAGTGAGGAGAACCTGGGGGGCGGGGCTAAGAGCTCAAAGGTGGTGCCGCGGGGCATTCCGGGAAAGGTCAAAGGTCAGATTCGGACTGCGGTGACACTTGCCAAAGACCAGCGGTGACATGACATGTGACATCACAAAGAGGACAAAATTGAATACCTGGTAGTAAATCATATCCGACAAACTGACAGAAAGGACAAAAATGTACAGTATACTTACTATTCTACCAGCAATCTTTGAGACTTTTGGAATCGATGTAGTTCTTTCAATGACATGGTATATCTGCAAGGTCAGTTCTGAGTTCTTGTAGCAGGTTGTGGTATTGTTTGACTGACCCTCTGTCTGGATTTTGTGTCCTGCAGTGTGGGACTGAGGCTTTCTGGGTAACGTAAGCTGTTTCATCCGAACTGAGGCTTCTATAGGGCTACCTGGGAAATGTAGGCTTGACTGTTTGTACATCCAGTCAGCACAGTGTCAGTTGCCCTAAAACCTCTGAAGGAGCCATGTTGACCTCATGGCTTTGCTTCCTGAAGTTTGAGACATCAAAAAACATCAATGACGGTAACCTTCAGCAAGTAGTTTATGTGGCAATTTTTTAAGTTTCTTTCTTTAGTCAGATGAAGAAGATGGTCCCACCCTCCCTCCCTTAGAGGACAACATTGTGACACAGTTGTCCCAAATGGCACACTATTTCCTGTTTAGTGCACTACTGGTCAAAAGTAGTGCACTATGTAGGGAATAGGGTGCCATACGGGACATTGACCGTGCTAGCTGACCGAAATAAAGAGTGTTTTAGTTCTCTCTTCCTTATTCAACATCCTCTTATTGCACTCCAGAATACATGCAGCCCTGTTATCAGCACAATTTCTCAACCCATACAATTGTTTCGCTGCTGTGTCCAGTTTGAGAAACAGACAGTGTAGTCGCTGGCAAAGTATTGTTGTGTGAAGGGGTGAAGATGTGTTTTTGTGTTCAGAAAATCAACTGTGCTTATTTTATGGCTGTAAGTTGGTTTGTGATCCTATAAAAAGTGTGTTGTGAGAAAGTGCACATAAGAATATTTTGTATTTTTATTTATCTAGTATGAATTAATTAATATGAACCCTAGCTTCATGTCCACAGCCCAGTTCAACCCTAACCCTAACTTTGTGTCCACCTCCCAGCTCAACCCTAACACCAACTTCCTGTCCACATCCCAGCTCAACCCTAACTTCCTGTCCACCTCCCAGTTCAACCCTAACCCTAACTTTGTGTCCACCTCCCAGCTCAACCCTAACACCAACTTCCTGTCCACATCCCAGCTCAACCCTAACACCAACTTCCTGTCCACATCCCAGCTCAACCCTAACACCAACTTCATGTCCACCTCCCAGCTCAACCCTAACACTAACTTCCTGTCCACATCCCAGCTCAACCCTAACACCAACTTCCTGTCCACATCCCAGCTCAACCCTAACACCAACTTCGTGTCCACATCCCAGCTCAACCCTAACACCAACTTCCTGTCCACATCCCAGCTCAACCCTAACACCAACTTCATGTCCACTTCCCAGCTCAACCCTAACTTCCTGTCCACATCCCAGCTCAACCCTAAACCTAACTTCGTGTCCACCTCCCAGCTCAACCCTAAACCTAACTTCGTGTCCACCTCCCAGCTCAACCCTAACACTAACTTCCTGTCCACATCCCAGCTCAACCCTAACACCAACTTCCTGTCCACATCCCAGCTCAACCCTAACACCAACTTCATGTCCACCTCCCAGCTCAACCCTAACACCAACTTCATGTCCACCTCCCAGCTCAACCCTAACACCAACTTCATGTCCACTTCCCAGCTCAACCCTAACTTCGTGTCCACCTCCCAGCTCAACCCTAACACTAACTTCCTGTCCACATCCCAGCTCAACCCTAACACCAACTTCCTGTCCACATCCCAGCTCAACCCTAACACCAACTTCCTGTCCACAGCTCAGCTCAACCCTAACACCAACTTCCTGTCCACATCCCAGCTCAACCCTAACACCAACTTCCTGTCCACAGCCCAGCTCAACCCTAACACCAACTTCCTGTCCACAGCTCAGCTCAACCCTAACACCAACTTCCTGTCCACAGCTCAGCTCAACCCTAACCCAAGCCATAGCCCATAACCCTACCCACTGTGCACAGATTCAAAGTCTATTCCACGTTGGTTCAACATTTCATTGTAATGACGTGGAACCAACGCTGATCCAACCAGTGTGTGCCCAGTTGGTAGCTTCATGTCCACATCCAAGCTCAACCCTAACACTACCCCTAGAATACCACTCTGAGAGAATGCCTTGTCTGCACTCAATCAGTCATCCATTACATATAGGAAATGAGCTTCGTTCAATACATGGTTTCAATCCTTCTGTTTATGGTTGTTTGCTTGCGTTGGTTAGTTACATGGCAGATTTATAACCATGAGAGACAGAGAGAGAGAGAGACAGAGAGAGAGAGAGAGAGAGAGACAGAGAGAGAGACAGAGAGAGAGAGAGAGAGAGAGACAGAGAGACAGAGAGTACCGGTTCAAAATAAGAAAGGTGGAAAAATGCTCCCTGCTGATGTCCCCAAGCCGGACATAGCTGACCGATGACAGTACCGGGAGAATCCCGGACGTGGAAAAAAATAGGTGGCGGTCGCTTTAACCTCCACGTTAGGGGTGGTGTTGGTGGGGGAGAGGGTAAGGGGTGGTGGTAGTGGTGTTGGTGGGGGGGGGGGAATGGAGGGTAAGAGGTGGTGGTAGTGGTGTTGGTGGGGGTGGAGGGTAAGGGGTGGTGGTAGTGGTGTTGGTGGGGGTAAGAGGTGGTGGTAGTGGTGTTGGTGGGGGGGGTAAGGAGAGTGGTGGTGGTGGGGGAGAGGGTAAGGGGTGGTGGTGGGGTAAGGGGTGGTGGTGGTGGGGGAGAGGGTAAGGGGTGGTGGTGGGGTAAGGGGTTGGGGGGGTGGAGGGTGAGGGGTGGTGGTGGTGGTGGTGGTGGTGGGGTGGAGGGTAAGGGGTGGTAAAATCATGACAGCTGTGAAACAGGACGTTTAGCTACAATTTTGTAAATGCTGACAGATAATTTTTTAGTTCGAAATGGTGGGATCTATTTGTGTCAGTAAAATGTATTATGCGTGAAATGGCGGTGGAAATGCCTTTATGCGCAAATATCGATATAATGACCATCATATGGAGGTAAACTTGGAGTCACACGATGATATGATGTGTGGTCCTCTTGATACACCTTTATTCTGGTGACATGATGATTGATGCTTGACTGCTGTTTGACAAAATATTCTCTCTCTTAGCCATAATAATCTCATCATGTAGACTAGCCTACCTGCACAGCCTGCATTACCTGCACTGTATAGCTGTTGTTGGCTGGCGCGCACCACCAGAGTAGGCACATATGCTATTTAATGCAACTGTTTTTGTGTCACAACTATCGGAGTTGAAAAAGCGATGGAAACACATTGAAGTTTAAATTTTTATTCAGTACATGAAACCTGAACCTGAAAAATAAATGTTTTTGTGCATCACGCACTGATTTTTATCCTCAACAAGTCAGTTTGGTGGAAACACACCACTAGTGGGAAAATGTGCATATTGGATGGAAACCTAGTTATGGAAACCTAGTTATGGAAACCTAGTAGAATAATTATTCTGATAAAGAAAAAGTAACTTTTTCACAACATAGAGGCATACAAAGACAAAACAAAGGTGGTACGGCGAGAAGAGATAATAAAGTGGTACGGCGAGGAGAGATAATAAAGTGGTACGGCGAGGAGAGATAATAAAGTGGTACGGCGAGGAGAGATAATAAAGTGGTATGGCGAGGAGAGATAATAAAGTGGTACGGCGAGGAGAGATAATAAAGTGGTACGGCGAGGAGAGATAATAAAGTGGTACGGCGAGGAGAGATGATAACACGAGTGAAGAAAACGCAGAAATGGATGAAAATGCTGAAAATAATGTTAGGATGAAGTTTGATTGAACAGTATAAAGCAATCAGAAGAGAGAGCCCTATTGAAACCACCTAGAATGTATTTGTTGCCACCCTCCCTACGGTCCTGCACTCCTCATGAAGCATATTTAGAACTTTTATTATAAAAAAACATAAAATACTGTCAAATGCCATCATACTGTCAAAAATGTTGACGATATCTCCCCATCCCTAGTTGGTGTCCCCCTCAACCCTTTCCCCCAGGTGGGCTGCGTGTCTCCAGCTATCAGGTGGCCAGGAAATGGCTCGACAGTTAGTGCTGTCTCATCTACAGCCATTAAGTTGCCTGATGGGGATACTGTGGTGCAATCAACCGCTACATGCATGGAAGAGGGGAGAGAGGAAAGGGCGAAAAAAAGAGGCAGAAATAAGAGAAAATCAGCCACAAAGGCCCTCGTTCCCTCTCCCTTTCTCTCTCAGACCCCCCACCACACCCGGTCGTTCTGACACAACAGGAAGGACTGGTTACATAACCCTATTGCCTCTGCCTCTAGCCTCCATCTCTGACGTGTCAACCTGGCCCTGGCTCCCTCCGTGCAGGCCAACAGTGGTGCGCTCCACGGCCGGCTCCCTCCGTGCAGGCCAACAGTGGTGCGCTCCACGGCCGGCTCCCTCCGTGCAGGCCAACAGTGGTGCTCTCCACGGCCAGCTCCCTCAGTGCAGGCCAACAGTGGTGCTCTCCACGGCCGGCTCCCTCAGTGCAGGCCAACAGTGGTGCGCTCCACGGCAGGCTCCCTCCGTGCAGGCCAACTGTGGTGCTCTCCACGGCCGGCTCCCTCAGTGCAGGCCAACAGTGGTGCGCTCCACGGCAGGCTCCCTCCGTGCAGGCCAACAGTGGTGCTCTCCACGGCCGGCTCCCTCCGTGCAGGCCAACAGTGGTGCTCTCCACGGCCGGCTCCCTCCGTGCAGGCCAACAGTGGTGCTCTCCACGGCCGGCTCCCTCCGTGCAGGCCAACAGTGGTGCTCTCCACGGCCGGCTCCCTCCGTGCAGGCCAACAGTGGTGCGCTCCACGGCCGGCTCCCTCCGTGCAGGCCAACAGCTGTTACCGTAAAGTAGGTTTTGGCTTTTCTAGGGCATTGTAGATGAGCATAAGCATCTGCCTGTGGTTCCAAAGGGTCAAAGGTTGCATGTTCGAATCCAGTGATATAAAGTTGTTTTTGATATTTTGTTTTAAGCCTATGCCAAACCTTAATCATTGCATGAACCATTCAGGATGTATGCCTAACCTTAAGCATTTGGAGTTAACGCCTAAACTCAACCTCAAACACTTTCAAATGTCACGTTTGAGAAACATGGATGAACGTCTAATTCTGACGTGAGACTGTGAGAGCTTGTAGGGTGAACTAAGGAGGCCCCTGAGGATCAGATCACACAGAGGAGAGGTGGTTGGTGTGGTAGGAGGTGGTGTCCTAGACCTGCTCTATCCAGTCCTACTGATACAAGAGGCCTGGAGGGTGAGGCAAAGCAGTCTGGGACATTCTGCCTCCCCTCTGGGTTTTATTACATATTGCAGGACCAACTTTACATATTGTAGGCCTTCAAACCCAACTGAATGATATTATCATGCAATGTGTTTTATTAGCATTAATAAACGGATTAACTATATGCACAATAGTAGTTTAACATTTAAAGAAACCATGTTGAATGTAATTTGAATAATAATGACGTAGCACATGTGAGTTATTTAACAAGTCATAATTGTAATAGCTGGAAAAGAAATACAACAAAACATTGAAGTAGTCAATGAGAACCGGTATTTGCCGCAAAACAACTTACACATCAGTATATGTTGTACAATGTTACCAACATTATGTTCACAGATATACAATATTACCAACATTATGTTTAAGTAATAAGGCCCGAGGGGGTGTGGTATATGGAAAATATACCACGGCTAAGGGCTGTTCTTAGGCACGACGCAACGTGGTATATAGCCATGGTATATTGGCCACATATCACAAACCCCCGAGGTGCCTTATTGCTATTATCAACTGGTTACCAACGTAATTAGAGCAGGAAAAATACATGTTTGTCATACCCATGGTATATGGCCTGATATACCACAGCTGTCAGCCAATCATCATTCAGGGCTGGAACAACCCAGTTTATAATCACAGATATATACAACGTCTGCGCGGTCACAGGTGGATATATATCATAGATAGAAACCTATCAAATAATCTCTCATAAAATGCTGTACTGTACATCCATATCAATGTGTGTGGATCTGACTCTCTCACTCTGTTTTCAACACCTTGTCCAAGATTTCTACTTCTATTCTCCCTGTGGCATCTGTCTCTTCTGCTGAGTTCTTTGTCTGGCTAAACCTCCTTCTCCCCACCTCAGTGACCACAGATCCAGCAGTGGCCCCTATAGCTCCCCCTATGGGCCCTCCAAAGAACACGCCCAACACCCCACCCAGCAGCGCACCTCCAGCCGTCAGCTTGGGGACCTTACTCGCTCCCGCACCCACCTTCTCCCACACCGAGCGAAGGAGCGACGAATACCATGCAGAAGAGGACGAAAGCGAGGGAAGATTTTCCAATTCCAGGGCGCTCACACTCTTCTCCGCCTCCTCTCTCGTTCTCTCGTTCTCCTCCTCATCCACATCTTCCTCTGTCTCTCTCAAGGGCTGCATGGAGTAGGAATGAAGTGCTTGTCTCTTCACCTCCTCTCCTCTTCCCCTCCTCTCCCTCACTATCTCCTCCTGTCTCTGTCTCACCCTATCCTCCGCCTCCTGGAAGAGCGGACAGGAGAAACACTCTCCTCCTCCCTCTCTCACCGTCTGCTCCACCTTCTCCAATAACTCCCCCACACTCCTCCTCTTCCTCTCCTCCTCCTCTTCTCCTCCGCTCCCTCTCTCCATCACATGATACCGATCCCCACATCGTTTAACCAACTCTAACAAATCTCTCCTCTGGCTGGAGATATACTTCTCCACTCCATCCACTCCCACTTTCCCGCCCTCCTTCAACCGATCGGAGTGAGTGAAGAGGACCAGGGTGTGGGTCCGGACCGCCCCGGGACCAAAGACTTTCTCTAGGGCCCCTAGAGCCTGTAGCTCTGCCTGGGCTGGTTGGTCTACGGGGACACAGAGGATGAAGGCGTGGGGGCCAGGGGCCGAGAGGGCCACACAGGACGACAGCTGGGAACGGACCACATCGGGAGGGTGCTCGGAGCGGAACCAGTCTGGAGTGTCCACCACTGCCACCTGGAGGTTAGAGGGAGGATAAAGGAGAAAGGAAAGGAGAAGAGGATTTGTTGAGGTCTGAAATTACTGGCATGTAGCTCGTCATTTGAGGTCACTACTATATTGATTTTACTGAAGCAAAAGGTCAACTTGACCCCCCCCCCCTCCCATTTACTGTGAAAGTGTTTACAGTCATTAACACTATAACATTCTTAGACATAATACTTGATGGGTTTCAGTTTGAAACAAGTCAAACTGCAGACCTCAATAGAAGTCAATAGACCTCATATTATTCAATGATTAAGAAAATAGAAACCCAATAAAGCTGTAATAACGATTAATCAATCACTAACCCGTCTCCCAGCGACGAGGGCCCTGCTCTTCTGACAGTCCTGAGTGACGGCTGTGGTAATGTCTGGACGAGACACAAACTCCTCCCGACCCAGTATGATATTACCTGCTGCACTCTTCCCTGACCCTGACCTACCCAGCAGAACCACACGCAACTCTGACTGGGAGGAGGAGGAGGAGGTGGTTGTCTTCTCTCCAATGCTGTTGATTCTGTGGCAGACTGACAAGGACAGACAGTATGTTTAGATCACTCCAATGCTGTTGATTCTGTGGCAGACTGACAAGGACAGACAGTATGTTTAGATCACTCCAAAGCTGTTGATTCTGTGGCAGACTGACAAGGACAGACAATATGTTTAGATCACTCCAATGCTGTTGATTCTGTGGCAGACTGACAAGGACAGACACTATGTTTAGATCACTCCAATGCTGTGGATTCTGTGGCAGACTGACAAGGACAGACACTATGTTTAGATCACTCCAATGCTGTTGATTCTGTGGCAGACTGACAAGGACAGACACTATGTTTAGATCTTTCTCACATTTAGATGAAATGGGGAAAAGTTAAAGAACACCACAATTGACATTGTTGTGTTACACTGAGAAGTATGTGACTTACAGGTATTAACAACTTTCTGGGCTGGTTTTGCTTCGAGTTCGGACAGCTGTGAGAGTATAGCGCCCTCTAGAGACAAAAAGATAGAATTACAACAGAGGAACACAGTCTCGTGAACAACCCTTCATTACCACACATTACTTTCAGTGTCAAAGTAGTTTGTTTGGGCTTGGTTTGAGTAATGGACATATATATCCATACCGAAGTGTGACGAGCGGACAGTTTCCATACAAAATGGGTCTTTACCTTCAGTCAGATGGAAACTAGGGCTCCTTGTGAACAGTGCTGGACCACCATTCTGGGGCTCTATTGGCTGCTGCTGTTGTGTTGGTGTTGATTGAAGACAGTTAACCAAGGGTTTCACAGTCACTTTCTCTTCCATATCTTCCCCCCCTTCCCTTCTCCTTTCAATCTCTTCTTCTCTTTTCCTCTCCATCTCTTCCCTTCTCCTCTTGATCTCTTCCCTCACTTCCTCTCTTCTCCTCTCTATAGCAGAGTTAGGTGGAACTTCTCTTTTCCTGTTTCCCCAATATCTGTGTGTCTCTGTGTTGGTGACGTGTCTAGATTCCAGTTCTCTCTCTCTCCCCCTCGCTTGTTCTTCCACCTTCTCCTTCAGTTCCCTCTCTCTCCCCCTCGCTTGTTCTTCCACCTTCTCCTTCAGTTCTCTCTCTCTCCCCCTCGCTTGTTCTTCCACCTTCTCCTTCAGTTCCCTCTCTCTCCCCCTCGCTTGTTCTTCCACCTTCTCCTTCAGTTCTCTCTCTCTCTCCCTCGCTTGTTCTTCCACCTTCTCCTTCAGTTCCCTCTCTCTCCCCCTCGCTTGTTCTTCCACCTTCTCCTTCAGTTCCCTCTCTCTCCCCCTCACTTGTTCTTCCACCTTCTCCTTCAGTTCCCTCTCTCTCCCTCGCTTGTTCTTCCACCTTCTCCTTCAGTTCCCTCTCTCTCCCCTCGCTTGTTCTTCCACCTTCTCCTTCAGTTCCTCTCTCTCCCCCTCACTTGTTCTTCCACCTTCTCCTTCAGTTCCCTCTCTCTCTCCCTCGCTTGTTCTTCCACCTTCTCCTTCAGTTCCCTCTCTCTCCCCCTCGCTTGTTCTTCCACCTTCTCCTTCAGTTCCTCTCTCTCCCCCTCGCTTGTTCTTCCACCTTCTCCTTCAGTTCCCTCTCTCTCCCCTCGCTTGTTCTTCCACCTTCTCCTTCAGTTCCCTCTCTCTCCCCCTCGCTTGTTCTTCCACCTTCTCCTTCAGTTCCCTCTCTCTCCCCCTCGCTTGTTCTTCCACCTTCTCCTTCAGTTCTCTCTCTCTCTCCCTCGCTTGTTCTTCCACCTTCTCCTTCAGTTCCCTCTCTCTCCCCCTTCTCTTCCTTCTCTTCTCCATCTCATCTTTTCTTCTCTTCTCCCACTCTTCCTCTATTTTTCTCTCCGTCTCTTCCTTCTCTTTCCTGCTCTTCATTATCTCATCCCTCTCTTTCTTTATCTTCTCCATCTCTTCCTTCCAGTTTTCCATCTCCTCACTCTCTTCCCCTCGCTTGATCTCTTCCCTCTCTTCCTCTCTTCTCCTCTCTATTGCAGAGTTAGGTGGAACCTCACTTTTCTGGCTTCCACAATATCTGCGTGTCTCTGTGTTTGTGACGTGTCTAGATTCCAGCACAGTCTCTTTCTCCTCCTTCACTTTGTACCTCTTCAGTTCTCTCTCTCTCTCCCTCGCTTGTTCTTCCACCTTCTCCTTCAATTCCCTCTCTCTCCCCCTCGCTTGTTCTTCCACCTTCTCCTTCAGTTCTCTCTCTCTCTCCCTCGCTTGTTCTTCCACCTTCTCCTTCAATTCCCTCTCTCTCCCCCTCGCTTGTTCTTCCACCTTCTCCTTCAGTTCTCTCTCTCTCTCCCTCGCTTGTTCTTCCACCTTCTCCTTCAGTTCTCTCTCTCTCTCCCTCGCTTGTTCCTCCACCTTCTCCTTCAGTTCCCTCTCTCTCCCCCTCGCTTGTTCTTCCACCTTCTCCTTCAGTTCCCTCTCTCTCCCCCTCGCTTGTTCTTCCATCTCTCTCTGCAGGGTGTTTTGTCGTATGTAGCATCCTCTGTTCTTTTGTACCATGTTCTCCACCTGAAATAAAGCACAGTGCCTCAAATATAAAATAACAACAGGGTGGTTATACGTATTTGCAACATTCCGTGGACATAGTAATAAAGTATTTGAAAGTGATGTGTCAATAAAGTGATGTGTCAATAAAGTGATGTGTCAATAAAGTGGGTTGGTCCTACAAATTGACAGTAGAAGCACATAGAGCACATACGGGCACTACATCAATTGGATCCACTGTCATCACTATCATTATAAGATGGAATGGTTGTCATGGTTACCTTCTCCAGCAGCTCCCTGACCTGCTCCCTGTCCTGCGGTCGGCGGTTGTTGAGGACGTGGTATTGTCCCCCACACCTGTCAATCACCTCCCTGAGCCCAGGGTCCTCTCCCTCCAGGTACTGCCCCACCCCCTGGCCCATCAGGTAGTCTCCACAGGTGAACAGCACCAGGGTGTGTTTCAACACCCCCTCCCCAAACACCTCCTCCAGCTCAGCGGGCACTCTGTGCTCCACCTGGATCAATTAGAACGATGCAAATACATGGTATTCATAAGCACAATGTGCATCATTAAGTCAAACAAAAGGAAATAACAGAGAACATAGAGACTGTTCAGGACTAGAGACTGTTCAGGACTCACAACACCATAGTAAAACTACATGACAAAACACCAGAGACGCAATAACAAAGAAACATAAAACTTCTCTGAACGATTAGAGAACTATTCGACCCACCTCGGTGAACTGGCCGACAGGAACCAGCAGCAGGAAGGCGTGTGGCCCCGGGGCAGCCAGCTCAAGTGCCCTCTCTGTCTCCTTCCTCACGCCAGCCTCCATGTGGCCCCCGCTCCAGTACCAGCGAGGGGCCTCCACCACAGTCAACCTCCGGCCCTCGGAGGCCCCAGGCCTCAGCTGGCAAAGCCTGGGGGAAGAACCAGCGGAGGAAGGAGGGCCGGAGGAGGACTGGCCCAGGAGGGTGTCTCCTGACAGGGTCTTGCCACAGCCGATGGTCCCGAGGAGGACCAGGCGGAGCTCTGGCTCTGGAGCTCTGGCATGGCTGCCGGGGAGGACGTCAGTCATAGCTGAAAGAGAGAGAGATTGGTTACAGATACTGAAGAGGTATACTTACAGTATGCCTGATGGTCAAGATGATGTTCATTCGCGTGAATAAATTACTTTGTTCTCCATACCACTAGTTGGGGCGGCAGTGTAGCCTAGTGGTTAGAGCATTGGACTAGTAACCAAAAGGTTGCAAGTTCAAATCCCCGAGCTGACAAGGTACAAAATCTGTCGTTCTGCCCCTGAACAGGCAGTTAACCCACTGTTCCTAGGCCGTCATTGAAAATAAGAATTTGTTCTTAACTGACTTGCCTAGTTAAATAAAGGTAAATAAAATAAAAAAATCAGCATGGGAATAACATGTAAGGGTGTGTCTTTGTGTGTAGCCGCAGGCTTCTCTCTCACACCCAGTCTGTCTAACTGCCATGATTAACACACCTGAAAGTTCAACTGGAAATGTGGGCTGGGTTGCCTCTTGTCTTATCATCTCACCTAGGTCAGTCATCCTGTGGGCCGGGTTGCCTCTTGTCTTATCATCTAACCTATAGGTCAGTCATCCTGTGGGCTGGGTTGCCTCTTGTCTTATCATCTAACCTATAGGTCAGTCATCCTGTGGGCTGGGTTGCCTCTTGTCTTATCATCTAACCTATAGGTCAGTCATCCTGTGGGCTGGGTTGCCTCTTGTCTTATCATCTAACCTAGGTCAGTCATCCTGTGGGCTGGGTTGCCTCTTGTCTTATCATCTAACCTATAGGTCAGTCATCCTGTGGGCTGGGTTGCCTCTTGTCTTATCATCTAACCTATAGGTCAGTCATCCTGTGGGCTGGGTTGCCTCTTGTCTTATCATCTAACCTATAGGTCAGTCATCCTGTGGGCTGGGTTGCCTCTTGTCTTATCATCTAACCTATAGGTCAGTCATCCTGTGGGCTGGGTTGCCTCTTGTCTTATCATCTAACCTAGGTCAGTCATCCTGTGGGCTGGGTTGCCTCTTGTCTTATCATCTAACCTATAGGTCAGTCATCCTGTGGGCTGGGTTGCCTCTTGTCTTATCATCTAACCTAGGTCAGTCATCCTGTGGGCTGGGTTGCCTCTTGTCTTATCATCTAACCTATAGGTCAGTCATCCTGTGGGCTGGGTTGCCTCTTGTCTTATCATCTAACCTATAGGTCAGTCATCCTGTGGGCTGGGTTGCCTCTTGTCTTATCATCTAACCTATAGGTCAGTCATCCTGTGGGCTGGGTTGCCTCTTGTCTTATCATCTAACCTATAGGTCAGTCATCCTGTGGGCTGGGTTGCCTCTTGTCTTATCATCTAACCTAGGTCAGTCATCCTGTGGGCTGGGTTGCCTCTTGTCTTATCATCTAACCTATAGGTCAGTCATCCTGTGGGCTGGGTTGCCTCTTGTCTTATCATCTAACCTAGGTCAGTCATCCTGTGGGCTGGGTTGCCTCTTGTCTTATCATCTAACCTATAGGTCAGTCATCCTGTGGGCTGGGTTGCCTCTTGTCTTATCATCTAACCTAGGTCAGTCATCCTGTGGGCTGGGTTTCCTCTTGTCTTATCATCTCACCTATAGGTCAGTCATCCTGTGGGCTGGGTTGCCTCTTGTCTTATCATCTAACCTATAGGTCAGTCATCCTGTGGGCTGGGTTGCCTCTTGTCTTATCATCTAACCTATAGGTCAGTCATCCTGTGGGCTGGGTTGCCTCTTGTCTTATCATCTAACCTATAGGTCAGTCATCCTGTGGGCTGGGTTGCCTCTTGTCTTATCATCTAACCTATAGGTCAGTCATCCTGTGGGCTGGGTTTCCTCTTGTCTTATCATCTATCCTATAGGTCAGTCATCCTGTGGGCTGGGTTGCCTCTTGTCTTATCATCTCACCTATAGGTCAGTCATCCTGTGGGCTGGGTTGCCTCTTGTCTTATCATCTAACCTATAGGTCAGTCATCCTGTGGGCTGGGTTTCCTCTTGTCTTATCATCTAACCTATAGGTCAGTCATCCTGTGGGCTGGGTTTCCTCTTGTCTTATCATCTAACCTAGGTCAGTCATCCTGTGGGCTGGGTTTCCTCTTGTCTTATCATCTAACCTATAGGTCAGTCATCCTGTGGCAATTATAATTCCAAGGATAATCCAGAAGAGGTGTTCCATATAAATGCTTCCTGTCAGTGAACACCTTTGAAGCAGTGTGTCTGGTGTGTGTGTATCTATCTTTCAATTGGAATGTGTGTATCAGAGATGCAAAGATTCAAGTTACAGGTGAGGTACTGTCTGTGTTCACTGATCTGCCTGTGTATTGTCAAACTTTCCCCCCTCCTCTATTCTCTCCCCATCTCTCTTTCCTTGTGTGTGTGTGTGTATGCATCATGTGCACGGGTGACCAATTTCCAGCCACACCCCCACACGCCTGCCAGGCCTGTCCAACGACATACCCCTGCCAGGCCTGTCCAACTACATTCTGTTCAGAACAACGTGTGGAGTAATACTCAAACACACAATGTACACTGCAAACTCATAGCACCAAAACATAAAAACCGCACAAACAGTACAACATATGCAGCATATGTAGATCTACTTCAGTTAGACACGCCCTGACAACCTGTTGTTTCTATCCCGTGTTTCTAACCACAGACGACCATGTCCTGTCAACTCTTAACACTCCTGTTCTCCTAGCAGCAAAACTGGAACAGACCTGATCCTGTGCATTATGATCAGTTTAAACAACCATATCGTTTACTGCCTACACATGGCGGGGTGGCATTGCATCAGGTGTTGAGGTCAAATGAAGACCTCCGCCAGGTGTAGGAGAAACAGTACTGTAGCAACAGCTTCACTTTCACAGGCGTCTTTGATTTAGATTAGATCATGTGAAATATGAAGAAATTCAAGGCTTTTAAATACCTTAGTCTATGATATGTTCCGTTTTAAGAACCCTCCTGGCTGACATACACGGTAGACACATCACCCTCCTGGCTGACATACACGGTAGACACATCACCCTCCTGGCTGACATACACGGTAGACACATCACCCTCCTGGCTGACATACACGGTAGACACATCACCCTCCTGGCTGACATACACGGTAGACACATCACCCTCCTGGCTGACATACACGGTAGACACATCACCCTCCTGGCTGACATACACGGTAGACACATCACCCTCCTGGCTGACATACAAGGTAGACACATCACCCTCCTGGCTGACATACACGGTAGACACATCACCCTCCTGGCTGACATACACGGTAGACACATCACCCTCCTGGCTGACATACACGGTAGACACATCACCCTCCTGGCTGACATACACGGTAGACACATCACCCTCCTGGCTTAGACACATCACCCTCCTGGCTGACATACACGGTAGACACATCACCCTCCTGGCTGACATACACGGTAGACACATCACCCTCCTGGCTGACATACACGGTAGACACATCACCCTCCTGGCTGACATACACGGTAGACACATCAACCACCTAAATCTACTGAGGCATCCCCCTTACCCAGGTAGGAGTTTGTTGGAACGGGTTGCTGGGTTTTCTGTCTGTATCCCTGTGTGTCTTCTCCTTCCTTCTCTCCGATGAACCCAGTCGCTCTGAACCGGCTTGTCTCTCCTGTGTAACCCTCCTCACCTCTATCAGTCTGTTATGGCAACACCTATCCTTCCTCATCAACCTCTAAATACGGCCAAACGACATGGATTAAGGAGTGTCTGTGTTAGTGAGTCACCGGTCTACCTAGTGCACCCTCCCTTTCTCGGTCACACGCACGCTGGTACACATCAACATTCTCTGGCTCTATTGTTCAGAGGCCACCAGGTATTCCGTGGAGAGGCGGAGTGGTAAACAGTGACACTCACGCCAAATGTTCACCACAGCCAATGAGGGGTACATGGGTGGCAATAGCCTGCGCTGGAGAGAGTGGGAACCAATCTAGAGTACCAGTCAAAAGTTTGGACACCTTCTCATTCAAGAGTTTTTCTTTATTTTTACTATTTTCTACAATGTAGAATAATAGTGGACATCATCACCACCAAATAACACATACAGAATCATGTAGTAACCAAAAAAGTGTTTAACAGATCAAAACATAAAGCCACCCTTTGCCTTGATGACAGCTTTGCACTCTTGGCATTCTCTCAACCGGCTTCATGAGGAATGCTTTTCCAACAGTCTTGAAGGAGTTCCCACATATGCTGAGCATTTGTTGGCTGCTTTTTCTTCACTCTGCATTCCAAACCATCTCAGTTGGGTTGAGTTTGGGTGATTTGTGGAGGTCAGGTCATCTGATGCAGCACTCCATCACTCTCCTTCTTGGTCAAATAGCCCTTACACAGCCTGTGAGGTGTGTTCACGGTCATTGTCCTGTTGCTTCACTGTGGGAACCACACATGCAGAGATCATCCGTTCACCTACTCTGCGTCTCACAAAGACACCAAAAATCTCACATTTGGACTCATCAGACCAAAGGACATGTTTCCACCGGTCTAATGTCCATTGCTCGTGTTTCTTGGCCCAATCAAGTCTCTTCTTATTGGTGTCCTTTAATGGTTTCCTTTCAGCAATTCAACCATGAAGGCCTGATAGACACAGTCTCTTCTGAACAGTTGATATTATGTGTCTGTTAATTGAACTCTGAAGCATTTATTTGCACTGCAGTTTCTGAGGCTGGTAACTCTAATGAACTTATCCTCTGCAGCAGAGGTAACTCTAGGTCTTCCTTTCCTGTGGCGGTCCTCATGAGAGCCAGTTTCATCATAGCACTTGGTTTTTGTGACTACACTTGAAGAAACTTTCAAAGCTGTTGAAATTTTCCAGATTGACTGACCTGCTTGTCTTAAAGTAGTGGCGGACTGTCGTTTCTCTTTGCTTATTTGACATGTTCTTGCCATAATCTGGACTTGGGCTATCTTCTGTATACCATCCCTACCTTGTCACAACACAACTGATTGCCACAAAGGCATTAAGGAAAGAAATTCCAGATATGACCTTTTAACAAGGCAGGTAAGGGTGCAGCTAAATGTCCTTTACCATTCGGCCATCAGATTTGCCACCAATGCTCCTTATAGGACACATCACTGCACTCTATACTCCTCTGTAAACTGGTCATCTCTGTATACCCGTCGCAAGACCCACTGGTTGATGCTTATTTATAAAACTCTCTTAGGCCTCACTCCCCCTCTATCTGAGATATCTACTGCAGCCCTCATCCTTCACATACAACATCCATTCTGCCAGTCACATTCTGTTAATCAAGGCAAAGGGTGGATACCTTGAAGAATCTCAAATATAAAATATATTTTGACTTAAACTTTTTTTAGTTACATGTTTCCATGTGTCATTTCAGTTTAGTCTTCACTATTATTCCACAGTGTAGAAAACAGTCAAAGTAAAGTAAAGGCCAGGAATGAGTCCAAACGTTTGACTGGTATTGTATATGTGATGGTACATTATGAGCTAGATTAGTTCTACAGGTGTGGCTGAAAATCTGTACAGCAGGACGCAACGTTGTGGAATGTTCAGAGAAATAGGCTACGTAGAACAAACATGCCTCTTTGACATGTAGAACAAGGAATCACATTGGCTCTATTCATGGCACTTCTAGTCGATCTGCAACGTTCAACAACTTCTGGCAAATGAACATGGCCCTGGAAAATTATACCCAAGTAGCAAGATACCCACTGCAGTGTTTTACAGTTATAGAACCAAACCCACTGCAGTGTTTTACAGTTATAGAACCAAACCCACTGCAGTGTTTTACAGTTATAGAACCAAACCCACTGCAGTGTTTTACAGTTATAGAACCAAACCCACTGCAGTGTTTTAGAGTTATAGAACCAAACCCACTGCAGTGTTTTAGAGTTATAGAACCAAACCCACTGCAGTGTTTTAGAGTTATAGAACCAAACCCACTGCAGTGTTTTAGAGTTATAGAACCAAACCCACTGCAGTGTTTTACAGTTATAGAACCAATCCCACTGCAGTGTTTTAGAGTTATAGAACCAAACCCACTGCAGTGTTTTACAGTTATAGAACCAAACCCACTGCAGTGTTTTACAGTTATAGAACCAAACCCACTGCAGTGTTTTACAGTTATAGAACAAAACCCACTGCAGTGTTTTACAGTTATAGAACCAAACCCACTGCAGTGTTTTACAGTTATAGAACCAAACCCACTGCAGTGTTTTACAGTTATAGAACCAAACCCACTGCAGTGTTTTACAGTTATAGAACCAAACCCACTGCAGTGTTTTACAGTTATAGAACCAAACCCACTGCAGTGTTTTACAGTTATAGAACCAAACCCACTGCAGTGTTTTACAGTTATAGAACCAAACCCACTGCAGTGTTTTACAGTTATAGAACCAGAAGAAGCACTCTGGCGCCTCCGGCATTGTCTGACATTCTGTCAGTCTAAAAACATGTGGCTGTTGTGAGAACAGACACTGACAGCCTAAAAACATGTGACTGTTGTGAGAACAGACACTGACAGTCTAAAAACATGTGACTGTTGTGAGAACAGACACTGACAGTCTAAAAACATGTGACTGTTGTGAGAACAGACACTGACAGTCTAAAAACATGTGACTGTTGTGAGAACAGACACTGACAGTCTAAAAACATGTGGCTGTTGTGAGAACAGACACTGACAGTCTAAAAACATGTGGCTGTTGTGAGAACAGACACTGACAGTCTAAAAACATGTGGCTGTTGTGAGAACAGACACTGACAGTCTAAAAACATGTGGCTGTTGTGAGAACAGACACTGACAGCCTAAAAACATGTGGCTGTTGTGAGAACAGACACTGACAGTCTAAAAACATGTGGCTGTTGTGAGAACAGACACTGTCAGTCTAAAAACATGTGGCTGTTGTGAGAACAGACACTGACAGTCTAAAAACATGTGGCTGTTGTGAGAACAGACACTGACAGCCTAAAAACATGTGCTGTTGTGAGAACAGACACTGACAGCCTAAAAACATGTGGCTGTTGTGAGAACAGACACTGACAGTCTAAAAACATGTGGCTGTTGTGAGAACAGACACTGACAGTCTAAAAACGTGGCTGTTGTGAGAACAGACACTGACAGTCTAAAAACGTGGCTGTTGTGAGAACAGACACTGACAGTCTAAAAACATGCGGCTGTTGTGAGAACAGACACTGACAGTCTAAAAACATGTGGCTGTTGTGAGAACAGACACTGACAGTCTAAAAACATGTGGCTGTTGTGAGAACAGACACTGACAGTCTAAAAACATGTGGCTGTTGTGAGAACAGACACTGTCAGTCTAAAAACATGCGGCTGTTGTGAGAACAGACACTGACAGTCTAAAACATGCGGCTGTTGTGAGAACAGACACTGACAGTCTAAAAACATGCGGCTGTTGTGAGAACAGACACTGACAGCCTAAAAACATGTGGCTGTTGTGAGAACAGACACTGACAGTCTAAAACATGTGACTGTTGTGAGAACAGACACTGACAGTCTAAAAACATGTGACTGTTGTGAGAACAGACACTGACAGTCTAAAAACATGCGGCTGTTGTGAGAACAGACACTGACAGTCTAAAAACATGTGACTGTTGTGAGAACAGACACTGACAGTCTAAAAACATGTGGCTGTTGTGAGAACAGACACTGACAGCCTAAAAACATGCGGCTGCTGTGAGAACAGACACTGACAGCCTAAAAACATGTGGCTGTTGTGAGAACAGACACTGACAGTCTAAAACATGTGACTGTTGTGAGAACAGACACTGACAGCCTAAAAACATGCGGCTGCTGTGAGAACAGACACTGACAGTCTAAAAACATGTGGCTGTTGTGAGAACAGACACTGTCAGTCTTACGTGATGAGTCAGAGCTCAACAAGTGGAAATTATTCTCTTAAATAGTCAAAGTATTTCATCTGGAACAATAGTCCATGAACCGTTGATTAGAAGCTCTTGCCATGTTGGAAAAATATCAAAACGAGTGCATGAACAAAACACGTTTTATTTGAACAAATGAAACTAAACAAATGGTTTATCTTGCAAATTCAATATGAACCCAGATAACTTCGGAGGTAAAGTAGAGCGGGACGTGCAGATTGGGACGTTCGCTTAAAAGCCCCTCTTAAAACAAACGGCTTACTTATCCCCCATCCCTTCAAAAGGCCCCAAACAGACAGGAAGGAACATCTTCAAAGTATGACAACATCCTGTTTGCCCTGGTTAAGGCTCTTCTCCTCATCAGACAGACTTCACAAACCAGGCATCATATAGGCAATGTTGTCCAGAGTCTCTGCCTAGAAGAAAGATAGGGATAATAGAAGTTGGTGGTGAGGGTCCTAATCATTTGACAGCTACTGAATGTGTGTGTGTAAGCCTCACCAGTGTGTGTGAGTGTGAAGGGCAGCTGCGTAGCTCGGGGACCAGAAGGGTGAGACAGGCCAGGGGAGCCAGGGCACACAGTAGAGAGTCCAGTAACACAGACAAACTACCTGACACTACCATCATCTCCTAGAGAGACAGAAAGAGACACCAACAGGGAAAGAGACAGAAATAAAGGGAGGGTCAGGGGCGAAAGAGAGAGATTCATCAAACTATCAGCAACTTCAATCAAAACAATGCTTGCATGACATGTCCGTATTGAGTAGCCTTTCAGTGTGAGGACAATGAAGCCAACAGTGTTCAACCAGCCCACCTTAGTTCCCTGAAGCCGATGGCCAATGTGAGACAGCGATTCCCCCAGCAGCTGTAGGTGGGCCGCTGCGTTCACTGGGTCTACCTCAGGCCCTGTCAACATGGGTGAGTCTGTGGTATCAGGGGTCATGAGACTGCAACTAGCTGTAGAGGCCTCCGCTCTTATCTCGTTCTGCTGGTCGTCCATGTACATCCAGAACGAAGGCATGGTAGACTCCTCCCTACTCTGGGAGAGGAACGGGGGAAAATGAGGGATGAGTAAGAAGCAGAAAAGAAGATCAGTGGAAGGAAACTTACCAAGCACTGCCCTCTGCTGTCCATTTTACACAATAACACCTAGAAGCTGCTCTTTTAGACACAGATCTAGGATCAGTACACCCTCCCTATATCCGTAACATTATTCACTAGTGGGGAAATGCTAGACATAACTTAGATCAGTGTCGAGGGCAACTTGGTCTTCCTCTTACTAACCATCTCCAGAAAGAGGCCTTAGTCCCCAGGTGAATCTCAATTCCTCTCTCCTTGACTCCTTCCTAAACCTCATTAGAGAACGTCTGAGGCTGCAAGGAATCAAGGACATAAAATGGAGACTCGCCCCACCTATTCACTCACTTCCTCAAATCTCTCCCCTTCTGTCAACCATTCGTCTGGTGATTCACAGGTCTGGTGGTCGTACTGGTGATGGGAGAGAACATACAACTCTGGTCCTGCACTGCCATTGGTCCAACTGTGGGGGTGGGTGTGGTCACCTGTAAAGAGTACAGAACGGATGAAGCACCTATGAGATTGAGCCAAAATTACAGGGAGATGTGCATACCAAATGGCATCCTATTCCTTACATAGTGCACTAGTTCTGACCATGGTCAAAAGTAGTGCACTATGTAGGGAACAGGGTGCCATTGCTCCAAATTTCATAGTCACGCTCACGATGTATCCGCGTTCCAAACCTGAATGTCTCCTCTTCTTCTTGTATGACTTCTTGCATTTGCGTTCTTTGACAACAAGTTGTTCCTCATCCGCCACTAGGTCATCATCCTCATCCTCCTCTCTCAGGAAATCTTTGTAGGATCTTTTCTTCTCTCTCTGACTGCGGCTGGTCACAAGGCCCACATCTCCCTCCATCTTCTACACTTGGGAAAGAGAGGCAGTAATATAGACATTAAAATCGATGCACATAACATGATACAATGTATAGGTTCAAATATACTGAATAGGCTACTATTGCAAAGAAGCTGCTTGGGCACACTGGCAGAAATGTGCATTTGGACCTCCTAACAGGTGCATTCTACCACCTCTAAAGAAACACTCTGCCTACCTGCTCCGCACAAATGTAAACGCCGTACGGAGGTGGATATGTTGCTCAACCACTCGCGGTAAATTCGATTATGAAATAGCTATGTGTTTTTCAACAACGAATTGGTAGCTGATCAAGAGAGCTCCGTTTTTGTCTTTCCGATGTGTCGACAAAGAACTGATGGACCATCTCCAAACTTCACCCACCGCTTGTCGCCATCTTTGAAGAGTTCAAAGTTTGCTGCGCTCACAAGCGCAGGATAACGCACCCCGTGGGTGGAGGCGCATGGTTTACGTAAAATGAGACATTGGCCTACACTTTTCAAAGAGTAACAAAATCAGTATTATTATTATTATTATCAGTATTATCATATGTTTTTACTCACAGACTGTCAGGCTAGCCTACTCTACTCAATTTATGGGTGGTAAATCGTTGCTCCATAATTTCCTGAATTTGTAGTCTCCTTCGCTGGTGGGATGATTTCAACACCATTGGAATGCGAGTCCCTGCTGGTACAAATTCCGCGGACTCATGTTTAGGAAATGGTCGAATCGTTCTCACCCCATTTGCTCCCCCTTCCCTCACGTCCACATAGTCGCTGAATCACGGTAAGCGTTCAAAGCAATATTCTTATCGCTGACTGCTTCCGCATGAAAATCACATCCTAAATCTTTATGACCAATTATTTTATTGCTACAATTTAGCACACCAGTTATACGCCATCTATATATTTGGCTGCATTGTTGCAGACTTGCAGGTTGCAACAAAGTTACAGTTATGGATTATTCTCCATTAAATAAATGAATCTTTAAATCAAATATTATGGCATCAAAATCGAATAATTATACCCTTATAATGCATAACTATATTAATAATATCACACATATATGAATCATCAACTGTTATTAGACCTAAGAGGGAATTAAACCGTAATAGTTGTTTACTTCTCAGTGTGATACATCATTGCCAAATTGCCACTGCCATTTCCAGGCATGATTGAGAGCTTTGTTGTGACAGAGAGAGGGAGGTTGAACTTGGCAGTCAGAGATGAAGTCAAACAGCATTGCAGCACAC
>NW_027008621.1:35000-43549 GCF_036934945.1 Oncorhynchus masou masou
ATGTGTTTTCCTCTCTCTCTCTCTCTACCTCTCTCTCTCTCTCTCTCTCTCTCTCTCTCTCTCTATCTGTGTGTGAACAGTACAGTAATGCTGTAACTTTACAGGTTGAATACAGGTGTTCATGTGTTTTCCTCTCTCTCTCCCACAGTGATCTGTCTGAGCAGATTAAGGCTGTGACCAAGGACAGCCATGTCAGAGCAGAGAACACTGAGCTGATGCTGGCCTACCAGAGAGGAAACGTCAGTCTGACACAGTACAAGGTAATCAATCAGTAACATATCATTAACAAAGGCAAAGATTCATCTCTCTGTTTAAACCTCTGCTGCATGTTAGTAAATGGAGATACTAGCAAGTACAACGCAATTAGTCTTGTGATTCCTTATCTACACTGTAATTCCCATCAGTTCATCCGAATGTTCCGTGTGGACATGCAACATTTTTCGAGCTGGAGCGCCATGCATCATCACGCTCCATCATTCTATCATGTGCTGCTATCAACTGTTGTGGGTCAAGGTACTGTATTTTGTGTATAATGGAAGTATTGAGACTAACCCTAGTTTATATCCTTTCCTTGTCTCCTTTCCTCAGCTTCTCCTGTGCTCCCTCTATGAGATCTATCAAGCACTCGAGGAAGCTCTGGACAATAACTCCAACCACCCGAGTGTCGCGCCTATATACTTCCCCCTGGAACTAGCACGGCTGGAGTCAGTGGAGAGAGACCTGGAGCATTTCTATGGGCAGGACTGGAGAGAGAAGATTGTTGTACCGGCTGCCACTAAAATATATGCCCATAGACTCAGACAGGTGTGTATTAAACTGGACTGGTCTGTGGAAGTTGAATCGTACCATAATGCTTTATAACAGGGTTTCCCAAACTCGGTCCAGGGGCCTCCTCTGGGTGCACATTTTAGTTTTTGCCCCAGCACCCACAGCTGATTCAAATAACTACCTCATCATCAACCTTTGATTATTTAAATCATCTGTTTAGTGCTAGGGTAAAAAACTAAACGTGCACCCAAAATGAGACCCAAGACCGAGTTTAGGAAACCCTGCCTTATGTAACCATGAAGGGGGCAAATGAGGTTTTAAAAATCAATGTAAATTCAGCCAAACGTTAGAAGTTGAGATAATGAAAATTGTAAAAAATGGGTTACTTGGAATGGGTTTATAGTGCATTCACACCAATGACTGTACTGACTCTCTCTCTCCTTCTCTCCTTCCCTCCACAGATCGGCAAAGACAACCCTGAGTACCTAGTGGCCCACGCGTACACCCGCTACCTCGGCGACCTATCTGGCGGACAAGTCCTTGGCCGCATTACCCAGAAGTCTCTGGGGCTGAAGGGTGGCGAGGGTCTGTCGTTCTTTTCCTTCCCGGGCGTGAGCAGCCCCAACCTGTTCAAACAGCTGTACAGGAGTAGAATGAACAGCATAGAGCTGGAGGAGGAGGAGAGGAAAGGAATGCTGGAGGAGGCTGTCAGAGCCTTCGAGTTGAACATCCAGGTGAGGAGGAGAGGAGGATGGAGGAGGAGAGGAGGATGGAGGGAGGAGGAGGATGGAGGATGGAGGAGAGGGATGGAGGAGAGAGAGTGGAGGAGGAGAGGAGTGGAGGATGGGTTGGGTTGGGGAGATGGGGGGTGACGAGGAATAGAGAAACGGGATAGCCGTGGTTTAGGGGTGATATAAGGTTAGATATTAGGGTTGGTGTTCAACTATAAGCTAAGTGAGTGCCATTTAGTTTTTTTTTTTAATGAGCTTCTTGGCTCTTCGTACATAAGACGACTGACTTTTGACTGATGTTGTCTTGCCTCTGTCTGTGATGCAGGTCTTTGACGATCTTCAGAAGATGGTGTCTGTGACAGAGAGGAAAGTGAGCTCATACATACGACAACCAGAAATAGATGCACAAGACACATGTCGACACATTCCAAAGAGGCTGATGGTAAGTTACGCACACACACAGACACACACACGCGCGCATAGGCACATGCATGTGCGAACACACGCACGCACACACAGACACCACGCGTACGCACACACACACACGACTGAATATGATGACGGTGATATTTAGTACTTATGCAGTTAGTGTGTTAGATAATACTAATAATTCCTCCTTTCCTCTTTTCTCAGGAGAGAAACTGACGGCGAGATCCCTTCAGATCCAGACCAGTCTGGTCAACGCATCACCCCTCTTCAGAATGGTGCTGGGGATCTGTGTCGCCCTGGCAACGGTTGGCATGGGAATCTATGCTTTTTAAAGTTGTAAAGAAGTGTTTTCATCAAAGTTGTATCCGTCCATAACAGAAGATTACCTGACACCTAGATGATGTTGGGAGTATTTTTGTACTTTAAAGAGGATGAAGGACCCCATATTTTATAATGTTGTTGATCCTAAATAGTTTTAAAAGTTGTTAAAAAAACGAAATACTGTACAGAAGTAAGTAATAACTTAGTAATATAAATTCTTATAGTTTCTGTGTTGTATGTAGCCACATTAAACTATGAGTTAGGATGTGTATGATATTGATACATGTCCATGTGTCTGACTGGCAGTACTGACTCAATGTCCACCAGTATAAAATCCCTAGTACACTAGAAATAGACTAGTACTCCTGAACATTTTGTGAAATTTCTGAATCATTTATCAATGTCACTGTGAAAATGAGAGCAAAATGAAATCTATCCTTTTTCATTTACAATCTCAGGATTTAGCCATTGCTACTGTAATATTTCTACCTGTCGAAAATCCATTTTTGTAAAGTCAGTTATACTGTTTGTAAAATTTGTTCAACAAAAATATTTGTATATATTGTATATATTTGTACATTTTTTATAAAAAGAGTCTACCATGTGGGGTATAAAATGCACAGATAATTTCTTCATCGTCTACATTATTTAAAATCCTTTCCTCTATCAACATCCAACCACAGAGTAACAATGTAGATTGAACATGTAGTTTTATCTCAATCAGTGTACATAAAAAAGTTAAATGAATATACTTCTAAATGAAGAGAACAACAATAAAATAGAAAAATAAACATATCAGGCTGTTCTGTTCTAGTAGGAGTCTTGTGGGGTTTCTAATCAGAAATGCTAAGGCCCAAATCCCATCATTCTATTTCCCAAATAATAACAGACAAATTACATAACAATGTCAGGCTGTTAGAATTCTCTTCTAGTATACGAGTCTTGTGGTGGTAATAGGCTTTAGAAGCCCCTTCATTACATTTCCTTCTGAAGCTGTTGCGAATCCTCCTCATCTTCTTTGGTTTGTCATGCTCCACTTCCTGTCCAGCGCAGTCCTCGAAGACTGAGAAGGCTGGTCATCTTCTTTGGTTTGTCATGCTCCAGTGCAGTCCTCGAAGACTGAGAAGGCTGGTCATCTTCTTTGGCTTGTCATGCTCCACTTCCTGTCCAGAGCTGTCCTCGAAGACTGAGAAGGCTGGTCATCTTCTTTGGTTTGTCATGCTCCACTTCCTGTCCAGCGCAGTCCTCGAAGACTGAGAAGGCTGGTCATCTTCTTTGATGGTCTGGAATGTGGTGCTGGTGGCATCAGAACGAGGTGCTTCTCTACCCTCAGCCTCCTATACCAGCTGTAGATAGTTCTGTGGTAGGATGGGCTCCAGGTCTAAATGCCAGTCTGAAACAACAGCTTGGGAGGGTTCTGATTCCGGGGGAAAGGGTCACTGACTTCCTCATTCTGCTGTGTTTCTGCTCTAATGTCTCCTTGGTCAGGTGCCGAGCTAGAGGTCAGTGGCTCAGAGTCTGACACAGCAGCGTTGCTTTTACCTTGCTTCTTCAGCTCTATGTCTTCTTTGAACAAGAACTTAGAGCATGGTTCTCCATCATACTCTGGGTAATAAGTCCCTCCTCCTTGTTAGCAGCAAACCGATGAGGTAGACTCTTAGCAATCCACAGAGCTACAAGGCAAACCACGTAGAGGTTGAAGATCTTTGATCCCAGTCCAAGTGCTCTCCTCCAATATCTCCTCCAGGTTCTCCATGATATTCGTGGCCACTGTTGGTAAATTTCTTCAACAAATGATCAGGTCTATATAACATACATTAGTAATGGAAAGGAAACACAGACTCGTTGTTTAAGCATTAAAAAATACTCCTTTAGTAATAAAATTTCTAGGCAGAAGTTGGTACGGAGTACAATATAACAGTATATGATAGTTTCTCCCCAAGTTCTGCAAAATGTCTTAAGACATCCTGTAACTCATATAGCCTCTCCCAGTCCTCCTAAATCTAACCTCCCCTGACAGCAGTAACCATCTTATAAGCAATTAAAAGCTCAGAAGTGGGTTGGACCAAACCTTGACCTTTCATCACAAGTACAGGGTCATGACAAGGTGAACGAGTGTAAGCATCTTCTGACAGGTGGCTGGTTTCATCAGGTCTGTGACAGCCTTGTGTTGTCGGACAACCAGATAACCACGGTGGGACCCAGACAGGAGGAGTCTGAACGTAGACACCTTCTGATAGTGTCTGAAGGTCACAACACTCAAAACAGGTTAACACACACACAGAGAGGTCCTGAAGAGGAGACCCTTACAGTTTATCATAACACAATGTATTAACCCTTTAAAAGGTATACGGCCTTGGTTTAGCCCTCTTCACCACCTCCTAGTGGTCTGTGGCCTGCTGAAGAGTGTTGACCAGCTGCCCCCCCCGTGGCCTAGCCCATAACAAGGACCATAGGAGAGCTTCTGCATCCTTCAAAAGAGGGGTGACCTTTGACCTTCAGAGAAAGTCAGTTCCGAAAGAGTTTGTAATTCACTTGAAGAATTACCTGGGAGATAATGTCCTGATGGTTTAACTGAGCACCACGGCCTGCTTCGAGAAGGTCTTGGAGGCAGCTCGTCACCTTGGTCCCGATCTCAGTGAGGGCTCTTTGGACGATATCCCTTGTGCTGTCTCTTCCTGCTGCCATGTCCACCAGGCTCTCCACAACCTCCCTGACTTCCTGTGGAATCTCCACCTGGAGCATCTCCTCTGACCTGTTGTCAGGTTGGGCATGTTTCTCTGCGTCGTCAATGAAGAGCTGCTGCTGCTCCACAATGAACTTAACATGTATTTCTCTCTTTTCCATGGGATCTCTAAATGCTCCTCTTATGACTATTGATAGAGGTTAAAACAGCAGTCTATAATAAGATATTTAAATATTACATTTTCAATAAATTTGCAAAAATGTCTACAATCCTGTTTTGACTTCATTATGGAGTATTGTGTGTAGATGGGTGAAAAAACAGCAATTTAATCAATTTAGAATTTCGGGCTTTAACACAACAAAATGTGGAATAAGTCAAGGGATATGATTACTTTCTGAATGCACTGCATGTATTTCTTATGAAACACACAGCATGCCTCTATTACGACAGTATTACACTGAACATAGTCACAAAAAGGGATAAAGAGAAGCTGGTCATTCCTTTCCAGTAGACCGGAGAGACAGGCATCGTTCCTCATTGAGCTCTCTCCAAACAACCTGCTTGATGTTAACGAGCCTGTGCCGACTCCTCACCTTCAATGTCTGTCTGTGAGTTTGAATTTAGTGGAATATTGAGTTTCATATTAGCAGTGGCAAATGTTTATACGAATGAAAGCATTTACAACTCATGTTTGTAAGTCGCTCTGGATAAGAGCGTCTGCTAAATGACTTAAATGTAAATGTAAATGTTGAACACCTGACACACCTGACAATGTCATTTTGATCAGGCTATTATGGATCTTTATAAAGTGAAGTATATTTCTTACCAGCTCAACGAGGCAGGGCTTTCTCCCCTCTCTCTTCCTGAAATCTACAAATGAAACACAGAACGCATATCAGTCACTTTGTGTCATATATTCAGCAAAGAGGCTTATCGTATTTTGGCCATGTATTTAGCTTCGTTATTGGCTAAACTGGAAAGTGTTGGACAGGTTGACTGCCTGTGGACCTTGAGGTCGCTCTCACTTTTTCAGGAAGGCTTTCTGAACATTGAAGATGATCCATCCCCTCATGTGATTGACAGTGATGTAGGTTGACAGTGCTGCCTGCCCCTGAAGGGTCAGGAACTCTCTGATGAGCTTCTCTGTAGGATAGGTTATCATTCACTCTGGAACCAGTGAGCAGAGCTCTAACTGGCCATTCATTTGAACTCATACAAACGTATAAGGGATATGAAGGGCTACGTTTGACCTGTTATTTATCACTTCCTATGTAGTCAAACAAAATGGGGAGAGATGTGTAAGCCACAACGCCAGATATAGGTGATGAAGTGATTTGTCTTCATAAACTAATATTGAGGTGTTTTACACAGTGACGTCACTTGATGGCGCTCAATGTCAAGCGACGTTTTTGTCATCATACAATTGAATTTGCCATGTGTTCTGCGGGCCGCTGTAACCCCATAGAGAGCCTATTGAATTACTAGAGGGGCATTGTCAAACATTAAGCGGAGCAGCACAGGAGAACCCAGAGCAGACTCAGACCAGGAAACAGGGATGAATGAACCAAGATATTTATTGCAACACAGGGAGAGATGTGCAGATCCAGGGAAGTTTGGATGAGTTGTAGGAAACCCGATGTGGAGGCTGAAGTTGGAGTGAGCTGGGTTGGGACAGGGTAAACAGGTCCGGAGGGGAATCCAAGGGAGGGATGATGAGTTGAATTCAGAACAGGGTAGCAGGGTAGCAGGGTGGTGAAATGTGGAACAGGAGACAGGAACCAGAGTCAGAGCGGCAAAATGAATGGAGATTATGATCTGACAGAGTGGAAGTGGCAGGATTGAGTATCTGTAGAGGTCTTGATTATGGAACGGGTTGCAGCTGGTGGGGAACTGCTCCGACTCCAGCACACCTGTCCCCAACCACACAATCACACAGAGAGAGAGAGAAGAAGAGGGAGAGGGAGAGAACTGGGGGAATGGCTGCAGGTCAAGGAGACACAGAATGTCCACTAGGGGGTGTAGCAGGAGCACATGTGTCAATAAACCCTCAAATTTCCATAATTGGGCAAACACGGCAGCCATCTTGGTCAGGATAGGCAGAGGTAATATACAGCTCTGGAAAGTATTAAGAAACCACTGCAAATGATCAGTTTCTCTGGTTTTACTATTTATAGGTATGTGTTTGGGTAAAATTAACATTTTTCGTTTAATTATATAAACTACCGACAACAGTTCTCCCAAATTCCAAATAAAAATGTAATTTAGAGCATTTATTTGCAGAAAATGACAATGGGTCAAAATAGCCAAAAAATATGCAGTTGTTGTCAGACCTCGAATAATGCTAAGAAAATAAGTTTATTCATTTTTAAACAACACAATGCTAATGTTTTAACTTAGGAAGGTTTGAAATCAATATTTGGTGGAATAACCCTGATTTTCAATCACAGCTTTGTAATATTTAGCATACTCTCACACCAGTCTTTCACATTGATGTTGGGTGACTTTATGCCACTCCTGGCGCAGATATTCCTCCACCAAATGTCACAGTGGGTGTGAGACCTGGAGAGACCTACAAGCCACAGTGTCTCGCACCCACTGTGAAATTTGGTGGAGGATCAGTGATGATCTGGGGGTGTTTCAGCAGGCTGGAATCGGGCAGATGTGTCTTTGTGAAGGACGCATGAATCAAGCCACATACAAGGTTGTCCTGGACGAAACCTTGCTTCCTTCTGCTCTGACAATGTTCCCCAACTCTGAGGATTGGTGTTTCCAGTAGGACAATGCTTCATGCCACACAGCCAGGTCAATAAAGGTGTGGATGGAGGACCACCAGATCAAGACCCTGTCATGGACAGGGTCTCCAATCTCCAGACCTGAACCCATGACCTGTCCATTTTCTGCAAATAAATGCACTAAATGACAATATTTTTATTTGGAATTTGGATGTTGTCAGTAGTTTATAGAATAAACCAAAAATGTAAATTTTACCCAAACACATACCTATAAATAGTACAACCAGAGTAACTGATCATTTTGCAGTGGTTTCTTCCAGAGCTGTATATGAAATTTGGCAGACGCTTTTATCCTAAGTTAACCAACTCCCTGACCAACTTGACTCATCATAAGGTTCAATACCATTCCAGTATTCTAATTCCTAATGTTACCAAGAAGACTGTTCTGAATTTAAAAAAAATGTCATGTCTACAGGATAGTTTCACTCAAAATGAGAACTTATTTATGAAGGGCTTTTCAAACATTTTGCTCAAATGTGTGTATACAATGTGTGTATACAATTGAACCTAAAAGTATTTTATTCTGCTATAAGCATACTTTTTGTTTGTTCGCTTATTAGCTGAGCACGTGAAAACGATGGTAAGACAGTCTTTTCGTATTCTTGATTTATTCTAATACATTTGCATATGTCATATAGAAGTACACAACACATTAGTTTGGATTACATGGATTTACATGTGCTGGTTTTCATTTCAGACAGATGATTAATTATGAACACAAAATATAAGACTTTCACATATTTAATGATTCTAATATGTGTGTATCTAGAATTATGAGCCTTTAGGAATAAAGATGCCTGCTGTTAAGCAGAGAATACATGT
>NW_027008621.1:44049-66549 GCF_036934945.1 Oncorhynchus masou masou
AGGTCATGGAGTCATTGTCGATTTGGAAGACCCATTTGCGACCAAGCTTTAACTTCCTGACTGATGTCTTGAGATGTTGCTTCAATATATCCACATAATTTCCCTGCCTCATGATGACATCTATTTTGTGAAGTGCACCAGTCTCTCCTGCAGCAAAGCACCCCCACAACATGATGCTGCCACCCCCGTGCTTCACAGTTGGGATGGTGTTCTTCATCTTGCAAGCCTTTTTACTCCAAACATAACAATGGTCATTATGGCCAAACAGTTCCATTTTTGTTACATCAGACCAGAGGACGTTTCCCCAAAAAGTACGATCTTTGTCCCCATGTGCAGTTGCAAACCGTAGTCTGTTTTCTTTAGTGGCCTTTCAGGTTATGTCGATATAGGACTCGTTTTACTGTGGATATAGATACTTTTGTACCTGTTTCCTCCAGCATCTTCACAAGGTCCTTTGCTGTTGTTCTGGGATTGATTTGCAGTTTTCGCACAAAATTACATTAATCTCTAGGAGACAGAACGCGTCTCCTTCCTGAGTGGTATGACGGCTGCATGGTTCCATGGTGTTTATACTTGCGTACTATTGTTTGTACAGAACGTGGTACCTTCAGGTGTTTGGAAATTGCTCCCAAGGGTGAACCAGACTTGTGGAGGTCTACCTTTTTTTCTGATGTCTTGGCTGATTTCTTTTGATTTTCCCATGATGTCAAGCAAAGAGGCACTGAGGTTGAAGGTAGGCCTTGAAATACATCCACAGGTACACCTCCAATTGACTCAGATTATGTCAATGAGCCAATCAGAAGCTTTAAAGCCATGGCATAATTTTCGGGAATTTTCCAATCTGTTTAAAGGCAGTCAACTTAGTGTATGTAAACTTCTGACCCACTGGAATTGTGTCATGCACAAAGTAGATGTCCTAACCAACTTGCCAAACTATAGTTTGTTAACAAGACATTTGTGGAGTGGTTGAAAAACTAGTTTTAATAACTCCAACCTAAGTGTGTGTAAACTTCCGACTTCAATTGCAAATATACATTTGTACTCCGGACTCCAACATTGCTTGTCCTAATGTTTCTACATTTCTTAATTCCAAGATTCTTGTGTAGTGTTGTGTATGTTAGATATTACTGCACTGTTGGAGCTAGGAATACAAGCATTCGCTACACCATAATAACATCTGTTAAGTATTTGTAGCGACCGTTAAATTAGATTAGATTTGATATGATTCTCTCCTTCTCTCTCTCAGTTCTCATCTTGGTCCCTCTGGTAACTATGGAATCTTTTCCAGTAGAAGCATCAAGAGACGGTCCTCTCACACTATGAGTTGGATCTCAGTGATGGTAAATAGAAGATAAACTGGTGTGACTGTCCATGGACTACTGACCAATACCAGCATATGATAAATCAATGAGATACAGTTTATGTAGTGTATGTATGTACATACACCACAGGAGGCTGCTAGAGGGGAGGACAGCTAATGATAATGGTCGGAACGGAGTAAATGGAATGGCATCCTGGAAACTATGTATGTGATGGATTTGATACCAGTCCTCTGATTCCGCTCAGTCATTACCACAAGCCCGTCCTCCCCAATTAAGGTGCCACCAACCTCCTGAGTATACCAAATATTAGTAACACCTTCCTGATATTCAGTTGCATGTATGTACATGTGCATACTAGTAGGTATGTGTATTTAATGCACTGTGCCTGTGTATCCTCATCCAGCAGGCCCCTCCTCAGAAGCTGGCGGCGTGTGTTCACCAACAGCCGGGAGCGCTGGCGCCAGCAGAACGTCCAACGGGCCTTCTCAGACCTCCGCAGGCTCATCCCCACCCACCCTCCAGACAAGAAGCTCTCCAAGAATGAGATCCTCCGACTGGCCATGAAGTACATCGACTTCCTTGTCACCTTGCTCAACGACCAGTCCCAAGACAAAGCCAGGGGCCCGCCTGAGGTGGAGACCCAGGATGAGAGGGCCCAAGCGGGGCTGAACAACAAGGATATGCACCCACTTTTCCAGGGTGACACTCCCTCTTCAACTATGGTCTACCACGACAGAGGAGACTCCACAGACTCATCGATCATCGCCTTGGCAACCTCCCGACCTCCAGTTGCTATAGCAACACAGACAGTGAGGAGAACCTGGGGGGCGGGGCTAAAGAGCTCAAAGGTGGTGCCGCGGGGCATTCCGGGAAAGGTCAAAGGTCAGATTAGGACTGCGGTGACACTTGCCAAAGACCAGCGGTGACATGACATGTGACATCACAAAGAGGACAAAATTGAATACCTGGTAGTAAATCATATCGACAAACTGACAGAAAGGACAAAAATGTACAGTATACTTACTATTCTACCAGCAATCTTTGAGACTTTTGGAATCGATGTAGTTCTTTCAATGACATGGTATATCTGCAAGGTCAGTTCTGAGTTCTTGTAGCAGGTTGTGGTATTGTTTGACTGACCCTCTGTCTGGATTTTGTGTCCTGCAGTGTGGGACTGAGGCTTTCTGGGTAACGTAAGCTGTTTCATCCGAACTGAGGCTTCTATAGGGCTACCTGGGAAATGTAGGCTTGACTGTTTGTACATCCAGTCAGCACAGTGTCAGTTGCCCTAAAACCTCTGAAGGAGCCATGTTGACCTCATGGCTTTGCTTCCTGAAGTTTGAGACATCAAAAAACATCAATGACGGTAACCTTCAGCAAGTAGTTTATGTGGCAATTTTTAAGTTTCTTTCTTTAGTCAGATGAAGAAGATGGTCCCACCCTCCCTCCCTTAGAGGACAACATTGTGACACAGTTGTCCCAAATGGCACACTATTTCCTGTTTAGTGCACTACTGGTCAAAAGTAGTGCACTATGTAAGAATAGGGTGCCATACGGGACATTGACCGTGCTAGCTGACCGAAATAAAGAGTGTTTTAGTTCTCTCTTCCTTATTCAACATCCTCTTATTGCACTCCAGAATACATGCAGCCCTGTTATCAGCACAATTTCTCAACCCATACAATTGTTTCGCTGCTGTGTCCAGTTTGAGAAACAGACAGTGTAGTCGCTGGCAAAGTATTGTTGTGTGAAGGGGTGAAGATGTGTTTTTGTGTTCAGAAAATCAACTGTGCTTATTTTATGGCTGTAAGTTGGTTTGTGATCCTATAAAAAGTGTGTTGTGAGAAAGTGCACATAAGAATATTTTGTATTTTTATTTATCTAGTATGAATTAATTAATATGAACCCTAGCTTCATGTCCACAGCCCAGTTCAACCCTAACCCTAACTTTGTGTCCACCTCCCAGCTCAACCCTAACACCAACTGTCCTGTCCACATCCCAGCTCAACCCTAACTTCCTGTCCACCTCCCAGTTCAACCCTAACCCTAACTTTGTGTCCACATCCCAGCTCAACCCTAACACCAACTTCCTGTCCACATCCCAGCTCAACCCTAACACCAACTTCCTGTCCACACATCCCAGCTCAACCCTAACACCAACTTCATGTCAACCCTAACACCAACTTCCTGTCCACCTCCCAGCTCAACCCTAACACTAACTTCCTGTCCACATCCCAGCTCAACCCTAACACCAACTTCCTGTCCACATCCCAGCTCAACCCTAACACCAACTTCATGTCCACATCCCAGCTCAACCCTAACACCAACTTCCTGTCCACATCCCAGCTCAACCCTAACACCAACTTCATGTCCACTTCCCCAGCTCAACCCTAACTTCCTGTCCACATCCCAGCTCAACCCTAAACCTAACTTCGTGTCCACCTCCCAGCTCAACCCTAAACCAACTTCGTGTCCACCTCCCAGCTCAACCCTAACACCAACTTCCTGTCCACATCCCAGCTCAACCCTAACACCAACTTCCTGTCCACATCCCAGCTCAACCCTAACACCAACTTCATGTCCACCTCCCAGCTCAACCTAACCCAAGCTCACCTCCCAGCTCAACCTCCCAGCTCAACCCTAACACCAACTTCATGTCCACTTCCCAGCTCAACCCTAACCGTGTCCACCTCCCAGCTCAACCCTAACACTAACTTCCTGTCCACATCCTTGTCTCAACCCAACAGTCAACTTCCTTTAGGAAATCCCAGCTCAACCCTAACACCAACTTCCTGTCCACAGCTCAGCTCAACCCTAACACCAACTTCCTGTCCCATCCCAGACTCAACCCTAACAGACAACTTCCTGACACAGCCCAGCTCAACCCTAACACCAACTTCCTGTCCACAGCTACCGGTTCAACCCTAAACAGGTGGAAAAATGCTTCCTGTCAACAGCTCAGCTGACCGATGACAGTACCTAACCCACGTGGAAAGCCCATAACCCTACCCACTGTGCACAGGTGGTGTTGGTGGGGGAAAGTCTATTCCACGTTGGTTCAACATTTCATTGTTGGTGGGGGGTGGAACCAACGGTGGTGGTAGTGGTGTTGGTGCCCAGTGGTGGTAGTGGTGTTGGTCACATGGTGGTGGGGGAACCCTAACACTACCCCTAGAATACCACTCTGGGGGAGAGAATGGTGGTGGTCTGCACTCAATCAGTCATCCATTACATGTAGGAAATGTTGGTGGTGGGGGTGGGGAATACATGGTTTCAATCCTGTTGTTTATGGTTGTTTGCTTGGGTTGGTTGGTTACATGGCAGGTTTATAAGGGGTGTTGGTGAGGGGGGGGGGTGGAGAAGGGAGAGTAGTGGTGACAGAGACAGTGGTGGTGGAGGGAGTGGGGGTGAGTGAGGGGAGACAGAGAGACGGAGGGTAAGGGGTGGTGGTAAAATAAGAAAGGTGGAAAATGCTCCCTGCTGATGTCCCCAAGGGACATAGCTGACCGATGACAGTACCGGGAGAATCCCGGACGTGGAAAAAAATAGGTGGCGGTCGCTTTAACCTCCCGTAGGGGTGGTGTTGGTGGGGAGAGGGTAAGGGGTGGTGGTAGTGGTGTTGGTGGGGGGGGGGAATGGAGGGTAAGAGGTGGTGGTAGTGGTGTTGGTGGGGGTGGAGGGTAAGGGGGTGGTAGTGGTGTTGGTGGGGGTAAGAGGTGGTGGTAGTGGTGTTGGGGGGGGTAAGGAGTGGTGGTGGTGGGGAGAGGGTAAGGGGTGGTGGTGGGGTAAGGGGTGGTGGTGGTGGGGGAGAGGGTAAGGGGTGGTGGTGGGGTAAGGGGTTGGGGGGGTGGAGGGTGAGGGTGGTGGTGGTGGTGGTGGTGGTGGGTGGAGGGTGAGGTGGTAAAATCATGACAGCTGTGAAACAGGACGTTTAGCTACAATTTTGTAAATGCTGACAGATAATTTTTTAGTTGAAATGGTGGGATCTATTTGTGTCAGTAAAATGTATTATGCGTGAAATGGCGGTGGAAATGCCTTTATGCGCAAATATCGATATAATGACCATCATATGGAGGTAAACTTGGAGTCACACGATGATATGATGTGTGGTCCTCTTGATACACCTTTATTCTGGTGACATGATGATTGATGCTTGACTGCTGTTTGACAAAATATTCTCTCTCTTAGCCATAATAATCTCATCATGTAGACTAGCCTACCTGCACAGCCTGCATTACCTGCACTGTATAGCTGTTGTTGGCTGGCGCGCACCACCAGAGTAGGCACATATGCTATTTAATGCAACTGTTTTTGTGTCACAACTATCGGAGTTGAAAAAGCGATGGAAACACATTGAAGTTTAAATTTTTATTCAGTACATGAAACCTGAACCTGAAAAATAAATGTTTTTGTGCATCACGCACTGATTTTTATCCTCAACAAGTCAGTTTGGTGGAAACACACCACTAGTGGGAAAATGTGCATATTGGATGGAAACCTAGTTATGGAAACCTAGTTATGGAAACCTAGTAGAATAATTATTCTGATAAAGAAAAAGTAACTTTTTCACAACATAGAGGCATACAAAGACAAAACAAAGGTGGTACGGCGAGAAAGATAATAAAGTGGTACGGCGAGAGAGATAATAAAGTGGTACGGAAGAGATAATAAAGTGGTACGGCGAGGAGAGATAATAAAGTGGTATGGCGAGGAGAGATAATAAAGTGGTACGCGAGGAGAGATAATAAAGTGGTACGCGAGGAGAGATAATAAAGTGAATACGGCGAGGGATAATAAAGAGATGGCGAGGAGAGATGATAACACGAGGTGAATGATAAAAGTGTGCAGAAATGGATGAAAATGCTGAAAATAATGTTAGGATGAAGTTTGATTGAACAGTATAAAGCAATCAGAAGAGAGAGCCTATTGAAACCACCTAGAATGTATTTGTTGCCACCCTCCCTACGGTCCTGCACTCCTCATGAAGCATATTTAGAACTTTTATTATAAAAAAACATAAAATACTGTCAAATGCCATCATACTGTCAAAAATGTTGACGATATCTCCCCATCCCTAGTTGGTGTCCCCCTCAACCCTTTCCCCCAGGTGGGCTGCGTGTCTCCAGCTATCAGGTGGCCAGGAAAATGGCTCGACAGTTAGTGCTGTCTCATCTACAGCCATTAAGTTGCCTGATGGGGATACTGTGGTGCAATCAACCGCTACATGCATGGAAGAGGGGGAGAGAGGAAAGGGCGAAAAAAAGAGGCAGAAATAAGAGAAAATCAGCCACAAAGGCCCTCGTTCCCTCTCCCTTTCTCTCTCAGACCCCCCACCACACCCGGTCGTTCTGACACAACAGGAAGGACTGGTTACATAACCCTATTGCCTCTGCCTCTAGCCTCCATCTCTGACGTGTCAACCTGGCCCTGGCTCCCTCCGTGCAGGCCAACAGTGGTGCGCTCCACGGCCGGCTCCCTCCGTGCAGGCCAACAGTGGTGCGCTCCACCGTCGGCTCCTCCGGCAGGGCTCCCTCCGTGCAGGCCAACAGTGGTGCTCTCCACGGCCAGCTCCCTCAGTGCAGGCCAACAGTGGTGCTCTCCACGGCCGGCTCCCTCAGTGCAGGCCAACAGTGAAGTGCTCCACGGCAGGCTCCCCCGTGCAGGCCAACTGGTGCTCTCCACGGCCGGCTCCACGGCAGGGGCTCCCTCCGTGCAGGCCAACTGTGGTGCTCTCCACGGCCGGCTCCCTCAGTGCAGGCCAACAGTGGTGCTCTCCACGACGGCTCCCTCCGTGCAGGCCAACAGTGGTGCGCTCCACTGACGGCTCCCTCCGTGCAGGCCAACAGTGGTGCTCGGGTCCACGGCCGGCCTCCGGCAGGCCAACGGCTCCCTCCGTGCAGGCCAACAGTGGTGCGCTCCACGGCCGGCTCCCTCCGTGCAGGCCAACAGCTGTTACCGTAAAGTAGGTTTTGGCTTTTCTAGGGCATTGTAGATGAGCATAAGCATCTGCCTGTGGTTCCAAAGGGTCAAAGGTTGCATGTTCCGAATCCAGTGATATAAAGTTGTTTTTGATATTTTGTTTTAAGCCTATGCCAAACCTTAATCATTGCATGAACCATTCAGGATGAATGCCTAACCTTAAGCATTTGGAGTTAACACCTAAACTCCAACCTCCAAACACTTTCAAATGTCACGTTTGAGAAACATGGATGAACGTCTAATTCTGACGTGAGACTGTGAGAGCTTGTAGGAGTGAACTAAGGGCCCCTGAGGATCAGATCACACAGAGGAGAGGTGGTTGGTGTGGTAGGAGGTGGTGTCCTAGACCTGCTCTATCCAGTCCTACTGATACAAGAGGCCTGGAGGGTGAGGCAAAGCAGTCTGGGACATTCTGCCTCCCCTCTGGGTTTTATTACATATTGCAGGACCAACTTTACATATTGTAGGCCTTCAAACCCAACTGAATGATATTATCATGCAATGTGTTTTATTAGCATTAATAAACGGATTAACTATATGCACAATAGTAGTTTAACATTTAAAGAAACCATGTTGAATGTAATTTGAATAATAATGACGTAGCACATGTGAGTTATTTAACAAGTCATAATTGTAATAGCTGGAAAAGAAATACAACAAAACATTGAAGTAGTCAATGAGAACCGGTATTTGCACGCAAAACAACTTACACATCAGTATATGTTGTACAATGTTACCAACATTATGTTCACAGATATACAATATTACCAACATTATGTTTAAGTAATAAGGCCCGAGGGGGTGTGGTATATGGAAAATATACGGCTAAGGAAGCTGTTCTTAGAAACTTGACACTTAGCGTGGTATATAGCCATGGTATATTATTACATACCACAAACCCCGAGGTGCCTTATTGCTATTATCAACTGGTTACCAACGTAATTAGAGCAGGAAAAATACATGTTTGTCATACCCATGGTATATGGCCTGATATACCACAGCTGTCAGCCAATCATCATTCAGGGCTGGAACAACCCAGTTTATAATCACAGATATATACAACGTCTGCGCGGTCACAGGTGGATATATATCATAGATAGAAACCTATCAAATAATCTCTCATAAAATGCTGTACTGTACATCCATATCAATGTGTGTGGATCTGACTCTCTCACTCTGTTTTCAACACCTTGTCCAAGATTTCTCCTTCTATTCTCCCTGTGGCATCTGTCTCTTCTGCTGAGTTCTTTGTCTGGCTAAACCTCCTTCTCCCCACCTCAGTGACCACAGATCCAGCAGTGGCCCCTATAGCTCCCCCTATGGGCCCTCCAAAGAACACACCCACCACCCCACCCAGCAGCGCACCTCCAGCCGTCAGCTTGGGGACCTTACTCGCTCCCGCCCCCACCTTCTCCCACACCGAGCGAAGGAGTGACGAATACCATGCAGAAGAGGATGAGAGCGAAGGAAGATTTTCCAATTCCAGGGCGCTCACACTCTTCTCCGCCTCCTCTCTCGTTCTCTCGTTTCTCCTCCTCATCCACATCTTCCTCTGTCTCTCTCAAGGGCTGCATGGAGTAGGAATGAAGTGCTTGTCTCTTCACCTCCTCTCCTCTTCCCCTCCTCTCCCTCACTATCCCTCCTGTCTCTGTCTCACCCTATCCTCCGCCTCCTGGAAGAGTGGACAGGAGAAACACTCTCCTCCCTCCCTCTCTCACCGTCTGCTCCACCTTCTCCAATAACTCCCCCACACTCCTCCTCTTCCTCTCCTCCTCCTCTTCTCCTCCGCTCCCCTCTCTCCATCACATGATACCGATCCCCACATCGTTTAACCAACTCTAACAAATCTCTCCTCTGGCTGGAGATATACTTCTCCACTCCATCCACTCCCACTTTCCCGCCCTCCTTCAACCGATCGGAGTGAGTGAAGAGGACCAGGGTGTGGGTCGGACCGCCCGGGACCAAAGACTTTCTCTAGGGCCCCTAGAGCCTGTAGCTCTGCCTGGGCTGGTTGGTCTACGGGGACACAGAGGATGAAGGCGTGGGGGCCAGGGGCCGAGAGGGCCACACAGGATGACAGCTGGGAACGGACCACATCGGGAGGGTGCTCGGAGGCGGAACCAGTCTGGAGTGTCCACCACTGCCACCTGGAGGTTAGAGGGAGGATAAAGGAGAAAGGAAAGGAGAAGAGGATTTGTTGAGGTCTGAAATTACTGGCATGTAGCTCGTCATTTGAGGTCACTACTATATTGATTTTACTGAAGCAAAAAGGTCAACTTGACCCTCCCCATTTACTGTGAAAGTGTTTACAGTCATTAACACTATAACATTCTTAGACATAATACTTGATGGGTTTCAGTTTTGAAACAAGTCAAACTGCAGATAGACCTCAATAGAAGTCAAAGACCTCAATAGAAGTCAATAGACCTCAATAGAAGTCAATAGACCTCATATTATTCAATGATTAAGAAAATAGAAACCCAATAAAGCTGTAATAACGATTAATCAATCACTAACCCGTCTCCCAGCGGCAGAGGGCCCTGCTCTTCTGACAGTCCTGAGTGACGGCTGTGATAATGTCTGGACGAGACACAAACTCCTCCCGACCCAGTATGATATTACCCTGCACTTTTTCCCTGACCCTGACCTACCCAGCAGAACCACACGCAACTGACTGGGAGGGGAGGAGGAAGGGAGGTGGTTGTCTTCTCTCCAATGCTGTTGATTCTGTGGCAGACTGACAAGGACAGACACTATGTTTAGATCCCTCCAATGCTGTTGATTCTGTGGCAGACTGACAAGGACAGACAGTATTTTTAGATCTTTCTCACATTTAGATGAAATGGGGAAAAGTTAAAGAACACTACAATTGACATTGTTGTGTTACACTGAGAAGTATGTGACTTACAGGTATTAACAACTTTCTGGGCTGGTTTTGCTTCGAGTTCGGACAGCTGTGAGAGTATAGCGCCCTCTAGAGACAAAAAGATAGAATTACAACAGAGGAACACAGTCTCGTGAACAACCCTTCATCACCACACATTACTTTCAGTGTCAAAGTAGTTTGTTTGAGCTTGGTTTGAGTAATGGACATATATATCCATACCGAAGTGTGACGAGCGGACAGTTTCCATACAAAATGGGTCTTTACCTTCAGTCAGATGGAAACTAGGGATCCTTGTGAACAGTGCTGGACCACCATTCTGGGGCTCTGTTGGCTGCTGCTGTTGTGTTGGTGTTGATTGAAGACAGTTAACCAAGGGTTTCACAGTCACTTTCTCTTCCATATCTTCCCCCCCTTCCCTTCTCCTCTCAATCTCTTCTTCTCTTTTCCTCTCCATCTCTTCCCTTCTCCTCTTGATCTCTTCCCTCTCTTCCTCTCTTCTCCTCTCTATAGCAGAGTTAGGTGGAACTTCTCTTTTCCTGTTTCCCCAATATCTGCGTGTCTCTGTGTTGGTGACGTGTCTAGATTCCAGTTCTCTCTCTCTCCCCTCGCTTGTTCTTCCACCTTCTCCTTCAGTTCCCTCTCTCTCCCCCTTGCTTGTTCTTCCACCTTCTCCTTCAGTTCTCTCTCTCTCCCTCGCTTGTTCTTCCACCTTCTCCTTCAGTTCCCTCTCTCTCCCCCTCGCTTGTTCTTCCACCTTCTCCTTCAGTTCCCTCTCTCTCCCCCTCGCTTGTTCTTCCACCTTCTCCTTCAGTTCTCTCTCTCTCTCCCTCTCTTGTTCTTCCACCTTCTCCTTCAGTTCCCTCTCTCTCCCCCTTGCTTGTTCTTCCACCTTCTCCTTCAGTTCTCTCTCTCTCCCCCTCGCTTGTTCTTCCACCTTCTCCTTCAGTTCCCTCTCTCTCCCCCTCGCTTGTTCTTCCACCTTCTCCTTCAGTTCCCTCTCTCTCCCCCTTGCTTGTTCTTCCACCTTCTCCTTCAGTTCTCTCTCTCTCCCCCTCGCTTGTTCTTCCACCTTCTCCTTCAGTTCCCTCTCTCTCCCCTCGCTTGTTCTTCCACCTTCTCCTTCAGTTCTCTCTCTCTCCCCCTCGCTTGTTCTTCCACCTTCTCCTTCAGTTCTCTCTCTCTCCCCTCACTTGTTCTTCCACCTTCTCCTTCAGTTCCCTCTCTCTCCCCCTTCTCTTCCATCTCTTCTCCATCTCATCTTTTCTTCTCTTCTCCCACTCTTCCTCTATTTTTCTCTCCGTCTCTTCCTTCTCTTTCCTGCTCTTCATTATCTCATCCCTCTCTTTCTTTATCTTCTCCATCTCTTCCTTCCAGTTTTCCATCTCCTCACTCTCTTCCCCTCGCTTGATCTCTTCCCTCTCTTCCTCTCTTCTCCTCTCTATAGCAGAGTTAGGTGGAACCTCACTTTTCTGGCTTCCACAATATCTGCGTGTCTCTGTGTTTGTGACGTGTCTAGATTCCAGCACAGTCTCTTTCTCCTCCTTCACTTTGTACCTCTTCAGTTCCCTCTCTCTCCCCCTCGCTTGTTCTTCCACCTTCTCCTTCAGTTCTCTCTCTCTCTCCCTCGCTTGTTCTTCCACCTTCTCCTTCAGTTCCCTCTCTCTCTCCCTCGCTTGTTCTTCCACCTTCTCCTTCAGTTCCCTCTCTCTCCCCCTCGCTTGTTCTTCCACCTTCTCCTTCAGTTCCCTCTCTCTCCCCCTCGCTTGTTCTTCCACCTTCTCCTTCAGTTCCCTCTCTCTCCCCCTCGCTTGTTCTTCCACCTTCTCCTTCAGTTCTCTCTCTCTCTCCCTCGCTTGTTCTTCCACCTTCTCCTTCAGTTCCCTCTCTCTCCCCTCGCTTGTTCTTCCACCTTCTCCTTCAGTTCCCTCTCTCTCCCCCTCGCTTGTTCTTCCATCTCTCTCTGCAGGGTGTTTTGTCGTATGTAGCATCCTCTGTTCTTTTGTACCATGTTCTCCACCTGAAATAAAGCACAGTGCCTCAAATATAAAATAACAACAGGGTGGTTATACGTATTTGCAACATTCCGTGGACATAGTAATAAAGTATTTGAAAGTGATGTGTCAATAAAGTGATGTGTCAATAAAGTGGGTTGGTCCTACAAATTGACAGTAGAAGCACATAGAGCACATACGGGCACTACATCAATTGGATCCACTGTCATCACTATCATTATAAGATGGAATGGTTGTCATGGTTACCTTCTCCAGCAGCTCTCTGACCTGCTCCCTGTCCTGCGGTCGGCGGTTGTTGAGGACGTGGTATTGGCCCCCACACCTGTCAATCACCTCCCTGAGCCCAGGGTCCTCTCCCTCCAGGTACTGCCCCACCCCCTGGCCCATCAGGTAGTCTCCACAGGTGAACAGCACCAGGGTGTGTTTCAACACCCCCTCCCCAAACACCTCCTCCAGCTCAGCGGGCACTCTGTGCTCCACCTGGATCAATTAGAACGATGCAAATACATGGTATTCATAAGCACAATGTGCATCATTAAGTCAAACAGAAGGAAATAACACAGAACATAGAGACTGTTCAGGACTCACAACACCATAGTAAAACTACATGACAAAACACCAGAGACGCAATAACAAAGAAACATAGAACTTCTCTGAATGATTAGAGAACTATTCGACCCACCTCGGTGAACTGGCCGACAGGAACCAGCAGCAGGAAGGCGTGTGGCCCCGGGGCAGCCAGCTCAAGTGCCCTCTCTGTCTCCTTCCTCACGCCAGCCTCCATGTGGCCCCCGCTCCAGTACCAGCGAGGGGCCTCCACCACAGTCAACCTCCGGCCCTCGGAGGCCCCAGGCCTCAGCTGGCAAAGCCTGGGGGAAGAACCAGCGGAGGAAGGAGGGCCGGAGGAGGACTGGCCCAGGAGGGTGTCTCCTGACAGGGTCTTGCCACAGCCGATGGTCCCGAGGAGGACCAGGCGGAGCTCTGGCTCTGGAGCTCTGGCATGGCTGCCGGGGAGGACGTCAGTCATAGCTGAAAGAGAGAGAGATTGGTTACAGATACTGAAGAGGTATACTTACAGTATGCCTGATGGTCAAGAAGATGTTCATTCGCGTGAATAAATTACTTTGTTCTCCATACCACTAGTTGGGGCGGCAGTGTAGCCTAGTGGTTAGACCATTGGACTAGTAACCGAAAGGTTGCAAGTTCAAATCCCCGAGCTGACAAGGTACAAAATCTGTCATTCTGCCCCTGAACAGGCAGTTAACCCACTGTTCCTAGGCCGTCATTGAAAATAAGAATTTGTTCTTAACTGACTTGCCTAGTAAAATAAAGGTAAATAAAATAAAAAAAATCAGCGTGGGAATAACATGTAAGGGTGTGTCTTTGTGTGTAGCCGCAGGCTTCTCTCTCACACCCAGTCTGTCTAACTGCCATGATTAACACACCTGAATGTTCAACTGGAAATGTGGGCTGGGTTGCCTCTTGTCTTATCATCTCACCTATAGGTCAGTCATCCTGTGGGCTGGGTTGCCTCTTGTCTTATCATCTCACCTATAGGTCAGTCATCCTGTGGGCTGGGTTGCCTCTTGTCTTATCATCTCACCTATAGGTCAGTCATCCTGTGGGCTGGGTTGCCTCTTGTCTTATCATCTCACCTATAGGTCAGTCATCCTGTGGGCTGGGTTTCCTCTTGTCTTATCATCTAACCTATAGGTCAGTCATCCTGTGGGCTGGGTTTCCTCTTGTCTTATCATCTAACCTATAGGTCAGTCATCCTGTGGGCTGGGTTGCCTCTTGTCTTATCATCTAACCTAGGTCAGTCATCCTGTGGGCTGGGTTGCCTCTTGTCTTATCATCTAACCTATAGGTCAGTCATCCTGTGGGCTGGGTTGCCTCTTGTCTTATCATCTAACCTATAGGTCAGTCATCCTGTGGGCTGGGTTGCCTCTTGTCTTATCGTCTAACCTATAGGTCAGTCATCCTGTGGGCTGGGTTGCCTCTTGTCTTATCATCTAACCTAGGTCAGTCATCCTGTGGGCTGGGTTGCCTCTTGTCTTATCATCTAACCTATAGGTCAGTCATCCTGTGGGCTGGGTTGCCTCTTGTCTTATCATCTAACCTATAGGTCAGTCATCCTGTGGGCTGGGTTGCCTCTTGTCTTATCATCTAACCTATAGGTCAGTCATCCTGTGGGCTGGGTTGCCTCTTGTCTTATCATCTAACCTAGGTCAGTCATCCTGTGGGCTGGGTTGCCTCTTGTCTTATCATCTAACCTATAGGTCAGTCATCCTGTGGCAATTATAATTCCAAGGATAATCCAGAAGAGGTGTTCCATATAAATGCTTCCTGTCAGTGAACACCTTTGAAGCAGTGTGTCTGGTGTGTGTGTATCTATCTTTCAATTGGAATGTGTGTATCAGAGATGCAAAGATTCAAGTTACAGGTGAGGTACTGTCTGTGTTCACTGATCTGCCTGTGTATTGTCAAACTTTCCCTCCTCCTCTATTCTCTCCCCATCTCTCTTTCCTTGTGTGTGTGTGTATGCATCATGTGCACGGGTGACCAATTTCTAGCCACACCCCCACACGCCTGCCAGGCCTGTCCAACGACATACCCCTGCCAGGCCTGTCCAACTACATTCTGTTCAGAACAACGTGTGGAGTAATACTCAAACACACAATGTACACTGCAAACTCATAGCACCAGAACATAAAAGCCGCACAAACAGTACAACATATACAGCATATGTAGATCTACTTCAGTTAGATACGCCCTGACAACCTGTTGTTTCTATCCCGTGTTTCTAACCACAGACGACCATGTCCTGTCAACTCTTAACACTCCTGTTCTCCTAGCAGCAAAACTGGAACAGACCTGATCCTGTGCATTATGATCAGTTTAAACAACCATATCGTTTACTGCCTACACATGGCGGGGTGGCATTGCATCAGGTGTTGAGGTCAAATGAAGACCTCCGCGAGCTGTAGGAGAAACAGTACTGTAGCAACAGCTTCACTTTCACAGGCGTCTTTGATTTAGATTAGATCATGTGAAATATGAAGAAATTCAAGGCTTTTAAATACCTTAGTCTATGATATGTTCCGTTTTAAGAACCCTCCTGGCTGACATACACGGTAGACACATCACCCTCCTGGCTGACATACACGGTAGACACATCACCCTCCTGGCTGACATACACGGTAGACACATCACCCTCCTGGCTGACATACACGGTAGACACATCACCCTCCTGGCTGACATACACGGTAGACACATCAACCACCTAAATCTACTGAGGCATCCCCCTTACCCAGGTAGGAGTTTGTTGGAACGGGTTGCTGGGTTTTCTGTCTGTATCCCTGTGTGTCTTCTCCTTCCTTCTCTCCGATGAACCCAGTCGCTCTGAACCGGCTTGTCTCTCCTGTGTAACCCTCCTCACCTCTATCAGTCTGTTATGGCAACACCTATCCTTCCTCATCAACCTCTAAATACGGCCAAACGACATGGATTAAGTGTCTGTGTTAAGTGAGTCACCGGTCTACCTAGTGCACCCTCCTTTTCTCGGTCACACGCACGCTGGTACACATCAACATTCTCTGGCTCTATTGTTCAGAGGCCACCAGGTATTCCGTGGAGAGGCTGGTAAACAGTGACACTCACGCCAAATGTTCACCAGCCAATGAGGGGTTACATGGGTGGCAATAGCCTGCGCTGGAGAGAGTGGAACCAATCTAGAGTACCAGTCAAAAGTTTGACACCTTCTCATTCAAGAGGTTTTCTTTATTTTTACTATTTTCTACAATGTAGAATAATAGTGGACATCATCACCACAAATAACACATACAGAGTCATGTAGTAACCAAAAAAGTGTTTAATGATCAAAACATGAAAGCCACCCTTTGCCTTGATGACAGCTTTGCACTCTTGGCATTCTCTCAACGACTTCATGAGGAATGCTTTTCCAACAGTCTTGAAGGAGTTCCCACATATGCTGAGCATTTGTTGGCTGCTTTTTCTTCACTCTGTATTCCAAACCATCTCAGTTGGTTGAGTTTGGGTGATTTGTGGAGGTCAGGTCATCTGATGCAGCACCTCCATCTCCTTCTTGGTCAAATAGCCCTTACACAGCCTGGAGGTGTGTTCACGGTCATTGTCCTGTTGTACGGTGGGAACCACATGCAGAGATCATCCGTTCACCTACTCTGGTCTCACAAAGACACCAAAAATCTCACATTTGGACTCATCAGACCAAAGGACATGTTTCCACCCGGTCTAATGTCCATTGCTCGTGTTTCTTGGCCCAATCAAGTCTCTTCTTATTGGTGTCCTTTAATGGTTTCCCTTCTCAGCAATTCAACCATGAAGGCCTTGATAGACAGTCTCTTCTGAACAGTTGATATTATGTGTCTGTTAATTGAACTCTGAAGCATTTATTTGCACTGCAGTTTCTGAGGCTGGTAACTCTAATGAACTTATCCTCTGCAGCAGAGGTAACTCAGTCTTCCTTTCCTGTGGCGGTCCTCATGAGAGCCAGTTTCATCATAGCACTTGGTTTTTTGTGACTACACTTGCTAAACTTTCAAAGCTGTTGAAATTTTCCAGATTGTCTTAAAGTAGTGGCGGACTGTCGTTTCTCTTTGCTTATTTGAGCTGTTCTTGCCATAATCTGGACTTGGGCTATCTTCTGTATACCATCCCTACCTTGTCACAACACAAACTGATTGCCACAAAGGCATTAAGGAAAGACATTCCAGATATGACCTTTTAACAAGGCAGGTAAGGGTGCAGCTAAATGTCCTTTACCATTCGGCCATCAGATTTGCCACCAATGCTCCTTATAGGACATCACTGCACTCTATACTCCCTGTAAACTGGTCATCTCTGTATACCCGTCGCCAAGACCCACTGGTTGATGCTTATTTATAAACCTCTTAGGCCTCACTCCCCCTCTATCTGAGATATCTACTGCAGCCTCATCCTTCACATACAACATCCATTCTGCCAGTCACATTCTGTTAATCAAGGCAAAGGTGGATACCTTGAAGAATCTCAAATATAAAATATATTTTGACTTAAACTTTTTTAGTTACATGTTTCCATGTGTCATTTCAGTTTAGTCTTCACTATTATTCCACAGTGTAGAAAACAGTCAAAGTAAAGAAAAAGGCCAGGAAATGAGTCCAAACGTTTGACTGGTATTGTATATGTGATGGTACATTATGAGCTAGATTAGTTCTACAGTGTGGCTGAAAATCTGTACAGCAGGACGCAACGTTGTGGAATGTTCAGAGAAATAGGCTCACGTAGAACAAACATGCCTCTTTGACATGTAGAACAAGGAATCATTGGCTCTATTCATGGCACTTCTAGTCGATCTGCAACGTTCAACAACTTCTGGCAAATGAACATGGCCCTGGAAAATTATACCCAAGTAGCAAGATACCCACTGCAGTGTTTTACAGTTATAGAACCAAACCCACTGCAGTGTTTTACAGTTATAGAACCAAAACTGCAGTGTTTTACAGTTATAGAACCAAACCCACTGCAGTGTTTTACAGTTATAGAACCAAACCCACTGCAGTGTTTTACAGTTATAAGGGCAAACCCTGCAGTGTTTTACAGTTATAGAACCAAACCCACTGCAGTGTTTTAGAGTTATAGAACCAAACCCACTGCAGTGTTTTAGAGTTATAGAACCAAACCCACTGCAGTGTTTTAGAGTTATAGAACCAAACCCACTGCAGTGTTTTACAGTTATAAGAACCAAACCCACTGCAGTGTTTTACAGTTATAGAACCAAACCCACTGCAGTGTTTTACAGTTATAGAACCAAACCCACTGCAGTGTTTTACAGTTATAGAACCAAACCCACTGCATTGTTTTTTACAGTTATAAGAACCAAACCCACTGCATTGTTTACAGTTATAGAACCAAACCCACTGCAGTGTTTTACAGTTTAGAACCAAACCCACTGCAGTGTTTTAGTTATAGAACCAAACCCACTGCAGTGTTTTACAGTTATAGAACCAAACCCACTGCAGTGTTTTAGAACCAAACCCACTGCAGTGTTTTACAGTTATAGAACCAAACCCACTGCAGTGTTTTACAGTTATAGAACCAAACCCACTGCAGTGTTTTACAGTTATAGAACCAAACCCACTGCAGTGTTTTACAGTTATAGAACTGCAGTGTTTTACAGTTATAGAACCAAACCCACTGCAGTGTTTTACAGTTATAGAACCAAACCCACTGCAGTGTTTTACAGTTATAGAACCAAACCCACTGCAGTGTTTTACAGTTATAGAACCAAACCCACTGCAGTGTTTTACAGTTATAGAACCAGAAGAAGCACTCTGGCGCCTCCGGCATTGTCTGACATTCTGTCAGTCTAAAAACATGTGGCTGTTGTGAGAACAGACACTGACAGCCTAAAAACATGTGACTGTTGTGAGAACAGACACTGACAGTCTAAAAACATGTGACTGTTGTGAGAACAGACACTGACAGTCTAAAAACATGTGACTGTTGTGAGAACAGACACTGACAGTCTAAAAACATGTGACTGTTGTGAGAACAGACACTGACAGTCTAAAAACATGTGGCTGTTGTGAGAACAGACACTGACAGTCTAAAAACATGTGGCTGTTGTGAGAACAGACACTGACAGTCTAAAAACATGTGGCTGTTGTGAGAACAGACACTGACAGTCTAAAAACATGTGGCTGTTGTGAGAACAGACACTGACAGCCTAAAACATGTGGCTGTTGTGAGAACAGACACTGACAGTCTAAAAACATGTGGCTGTTGTGAGAACAGACACTGTCAGTCTAAAAACATGTGGCTGTTGTGAGAACAGACACTGACAGTCTAAAAACATGTGGCTGTTGTGAGAACAGACACTGACAGCCTAAAAACATGTGGCTGTTGTGAGAACAGACACTGACAGCCTAAAAACATGTGGCTGTTGTGAGAACAGACACTGACAGTCTAAAAACATGTGGCTGTTGTGAGAACAGACACTGACAGTCTAAAAACGTGGCTGTTGTGAGAACAGACACTGACAGTCTAAAAACGTGGCTGTTGTGAGAACAGACACTGACAGTCTAAAAACATGCGGCTGTTGTGAGAACAGACACTGACAGTCTAAAAACATGTGGCTGTTGTGAGAACAGACACTGACAGTCTAAAAACATGTGGCTGTTGTGAGAACAGACACTGACAGTCTAAAAACATGTGGCTGTTGTGAGAACAGACACTGTCAGTCTAAAAACATGCGGCTGTTGTGAGAACAGACACTGACAGTCTAAAAACATGCGGCTGTGTGAGAACAGACACTGACAGTCTAAAACATGTGCTGTTGTGAGAACAGACACTGACAGCCTAAAAACATGTGGCTGTTGTGAGAACAGACACTGACAGTCTAAAAACATGTGACTGTTGTGAGAACAGACACTGACAGTCTAAAAACATGTGACTGTTGTGAGAACAGACACTGACAGTCTAAAAACATGCGGCTGTTGTGAGAACAGACACTGACAGTCTAAAAACATGTGACTGTTGTGAGAACAGACACTGACAGTCTAAAAACATGTGGCTGTTGTGAGAACAGACACTGACAGCCTAAAACATGCGGCTGCTGTGAGAACAGACACTGACAGCCTAAAAACATGTGGCTGTTGTGAGAACAGACACTGACAGTCTAAAACATGTGACTGTTGTGAGAACAGACACTGACAGCCTAAAAACATGCGGCTGCTGTGAGAACAGACACTGACAGTCTAAAAACATGTGGCTGTTGTGAGAACAGACACTGTCAGTCTTACGTGATGAGTCAGAGCTCAACAAGTGGAAATTATTCTCTTAAATAGTCAAAGTATTTCATCTGGAACAATAGTCCATGAACCGTTGATTAGAAGCTCTTGCCATGTTGGAAAAATATCAAAAGCGAAAGTGCATGAACAAAACACGTTTTATTTGAACAAATGAAACTAAACAAATGGTTTATCTTGCAAATTCAATATGAACCCAGATAACTTCGGAGGTAAAGTAGAGCGGGACGTGCAGATTGGGACGTTCGCTTAAAAGCCCCTCTTAAACAAACGGCTTACTTATCCCCCATCCCTTCAAAAGGCCCCAAACAGACAGGAAGGAACATCTTCAAAGTATGACAACATCCTGTTTGCCCTGGTTAAGGCTCTTCTCCTCATCAGACAGACTTCACAAACCAGGCATCATATAGGCAATGTTGTCCAGAGTCTCTGCCTAGAAGAAAGATAGGGATAATAGAAGTTGGTGGTGAGGGTCCTAATCATTTGACAGCTACTGAATGTGTGTGTGTAAGCCTCACCAGTGTGTGTGAGTGTGAAGGGCAGCTGCGTAGCTCGGGGACCAGAAGGGTGAGACAGGCCAGGGGAGCCAGGGCACACAGTAGAGAGTCCAGTAACACAGACAAACTACCTGACACTACCATCATCTCCTAGAGAGACAGAAAGAGACACCGACAGGGAAAGAGACAGAAATAAAGGGAGGGTCAGGGGCGAAAGAGAGAGAGATTCATCAAACTATCAGCAACTTCAATCAAAACAATGCTTGCATGACATGTCCGTGATGAGTAGCCTTTCAGTGTGAGGACAATGAAGCCAACAGTGTTCAACCAGCCCACCTTAGTTCCCTGAAGCCGATGGCCAATGTGAGACAGCGATTCCCCAGCAGCTGTAGGTGGGCCGCTGCGTTCACTGGGTCTACCTCAGGCCCTGTCAACATGGGTGAGTCTGTGGTATCAGGGGTCATGAGACTGCAACTAGCTGTAGAGGCCTCCGCTCTTATCTCGTTCTGCTGGTCGTCCATGTACATCCAGAACGAAGGCATGGTAGACTCCTCCCTACTCTGGGAGAGGAACGGGGGAAAATGAGGGATGAGTAAGAAGCAGAAAAGAAGATCAGTGGAAGGAAACTTACCAAGCACTGCCCTCTGCTGTCCATTTTACACAATAACACCTAGAAGCTGCTCTTTTAGACACAGATCTAGGATCAGTACACCCTCCCTATATCCGTAACATTATTCACTAGTGGGGAAATGCTAGACATAACTTAGATCAGTGTCGAGGGCAACTTGGTCTTCCTCTTACTAACCATCTCCAGAAAGAGGCCTTAGTCCCCAGGTGAATCTCAATTCCTCTCTCCTTGACTCCTTCCTAAACCTCATTAGAGGAGAACGTCTGAGGCTGCAAGGAATCAAGGACATAAAATGGAGACTCGCCCCACCTATTCACTCACTTCCTCAAATCTCTCCCCTTCTGTCAACCATTCGTCTGGTGATTCACAGGTCTGGTGGTCGTACTGGTGATGGGAGAAAACATACAACTCTGGTCCTGCACTGCCATTGGTCCAACTGTGGGGGTGGGTGTGGTCACCTGTAAAAGTACAGAACGGATGAAGCACCTATGAGATTGAGCCAAAATTACAGGAGATGTGCATCCCAAATGGCATCCTATTCCTTACATAGTGCACTAGTTCTGACCATGGTCAAAAGTAGTGCACTATGTAGGGAACAGGGTGCCATTGCTCCAAATTTCATAGTCACGCTCACGATGTATCCGCGTTCCAAACCTGAATGTCTCCTCTTCTTCTTGTATGACTTCTTGCATTTGCGTTCTTTGACAACAAGTTGTTCCTCATCCGCCACTAGGTCATCATCCTCATCCTCCTCTCTCAGGAAATCTTTGTAGGATCTTTTCTTCTCTCTCTGACTGCGGCTGGTCACAAGGCCCACCTCTCCCTCCATCTTCTACACCTGGGAAAGAGAGGCAGTAATATAGACATTAAAATCGATGCACATAACATGATACAATGTATAGGTTCAAATATACTGAATAGGCTACTATTGCAAAGAAGCTGCTTGGGCACACTGGCAGAAATGTGCATTTGGACCTCCTAACAGGTGCATTCTACCACCTCTAAAGAAACACTGCCTACCTGCTCCGCACAAATGTAAACGCCGTACGGAGGTGGATATGTTGCTCAACCACTCGCGGTAATTTCGATTATGAAATAGCTATGTGTTTTTCAACAACGAATTGGTAGCTGATCAAGAGAGCTCCGTTTTGTCTTTCCGATGTGTCGACAAAGAACTGATGGACCATCTCCAAACTTCACCCACCGCTTGTCGCCATCTTTGAAGAGTTCAAAGTTTGCTGCGCTCACAAGCGCAGGATAACACACCCCGTGGGTGGAGGCGCATGGTTTACGTAAAATGAGACATTGGCCTACACTTTTCAAAGAGTAACAAAATCAGTATTATT